>NW_023270436.1:16079858-16355621 GCF_011800145.1 Mirounga leonina | reverse complement strand
GCCAGAGGACTAGATCGGAGGAGATGATAAAGCCAGAGGACTAGATCAGAGGAGCTTGGGGGAAAAAAGTCTGTTTCTACTGCCAGCTTTCTTGCCCAGAGCAAATCTAGGCCTGTCATCTTAGTAAGAATTTGAGGGAACAGAGGAATAGCGGAGGAAAAGTAAATCAAGCCGTCTGTCTTTTGGTAGGAAAAGCCCCAACACACAGCCATGTCTCATGCAACTGCTCTGGGGGCAACGTCTTGAAACTCCTCTCGGCTTGTTCCCATCCTCTGCTCCCCGAGAGCTGGAGTTTGGTCACATCTCCATTAATGGCACTGAACGGTAAAGGGAACGTGCTGGGTGGGGTCACAGAGCGGAGGGCAGAAGGGTAGTTTAGGCCCTTGACGGGAATATTCCCAACTAGAACAGGCCTTCCCTGCCCGCCAGCCGGGCTTCTGGGCCAACCTCGGGGAAACTGGATGGAGAAGGAGGTCCTGGAGCCAGCCAGGCTTGGGATGTGAATTCTAGCGCACAGATCGGTAACCTTGGAAAATCACTTAACCCCCCCTCTGCCTCAAATTTCTCAACTGTAATAAAAACAATCATAGTATTGCCAGTTCCCATGTCCCCAGGAGCAGGAGGCACCAGAATTCGACATGTGTTGGCTCATTTAATCCTGGCAAGCATTCTAGAAGCCAAATGGGGATCAGATTTGCAGGTGAGGATGTCCTCAGACCTAGCCAGGATGACCCAAAAGTTACCCGAAGTTACCCAAACAGCGTCAGTGCCCGGATTGCCATCTGCCCACCTCACTCGGAGCTCTCCGTGTGTCACCACAGTCCGGGCATGGTGCCCAAGACGCTGTGAACAGCACGGTATTTTCTAAGCTGGAAAAGTGGCCCCAGAGCCCAGGAGACATGAAATGGCAATCAGAAAACTCTGGAACTCCTTAGAGTGACAAACAGGCCAGGAGAAGAGGCCAGAAAGATTTACACCTCCACAAATCCTTTACTGAACAAATATTTGTTGGATATTTATGCCATGTGCCACAGGGCTTGCCAGGCCCCGGGGATCCAGCAGAAACATCTTACCCAGGAAATGACAGAGGAGCTGACTGCAAGGGAAACACACAGAGGCACGGAAGGAGCACGCTCCCTGGGGTCTGAGGGTCGGGCAGAAGAGCTGGGCCTCGGCCCTCACTCGGCATCTCATTAGCTCCATGACCTGGGGCACAATATTTAACACCCCCTCCCCCAGTTCATGTGAGTTCACCAACTATCCAGCAGGGTATGTGATACTTGGACCCTCACCTCACAGGTTGATTGTGAGATGCAGATGGGCTGGCACACCTCGAGGGGCTCAGAACCGGGCCTAGCCCCCGGAGGGCATCCTGCAAGCGCTAACTGTGGCTAGCAGCACAATGCCTGGCCCACGGTAAGTACAACGCCCACCCACCATTATGACTGTTATTGCGGAAGTTAAATCCGGGCAACAGGCCTCGTGCTGGATGAAGGAAACCTCCAGAGCATCTTCTGGGTTCCAGGACCCACCTTAGGATTCCTGGCTTGGAGTCTCAGTGCCTCTGGCTGTCCCTGTCACCGCCAGTCCCGCAGTGGCTGGCAGACCACCACAGGGGGCTGCTGAGGTTGGAACTCTCACCTGGGCCGCCGGGAAGCGATGTTCCTTGTCCATCTGGGCTGCAATGGGAACCAACTCCTTCTCAGCAAATTCCCGGCACGTCTGGCGCAGCATCTGGTGCGTCTCTGGCAGCTCCACAGACTGGTAGATAGTATGTAACCGACGCCAGGCCCGAGGATGCAGAGCTGTGGGCAGGAAGAACAGGTAGTAGTGGGAGGGGAATGCAGGCGGTCCTGCTGCATGATCATCATGGTAATGGCCATCCAGTGACTCAGCGGGCCTACCCCAGGGATGATTTTGCCCCCCGGAAGATATCTGGCAACGTCTGCAAACATTTCTGGTAGTTGTAGGGTGGAATGCTCTTACTATGGAGTGGGTAGAGGCCAGGGATACTGCCTAATACCCTACGAGGTACAGGACAGACCCCACAACAGAATTATCAGCCCAAAATGTCAATAGCGCGCTGTTGAGAAACCCACACCAACTGAATGCTTCTTCCACTTGCTACACAACTATCCCAGTCGATCTTCAGGACGACACCAGTCGTACTAAGACCACAGCTTTGCCACCTTAGGCAAGGATCTTTTTTTTTTTTTATTTAAGATTTTATTTATTTATTTGAGAGAGAGAGCAGGAGAGGGGGGAGGGTCAGAGGGAGAAGCAGACTCCCCGCCGAGCAGGGAGCCCGATGCGGGACTCGATCCCGGGACTCCAGGATCATGACCTGAGCCGAAGGCAGTCGCTTAACCAACTGAGCCACCCAGGCGCCCTTAGGCAAGGATCTTAACTTCACTGAGCCTCCGTGCCTAGAAAACCTGGTGGCCAGCAGTACTGAGCTCCTGGGGGTGGGAGGGTGAAAGAGATGCTGACTGCAGCACCAGCACAGGGCCTGGCAGACACAGCCCTCCACGGGGGTCCCCTTACTGTTGTCCTGCAGGCAAAGGAAGCCCTGGCCACGTGAGAGACATAAGCTGGGAAAGCGCGGTATGAAATAATCAACAAGCCCCAACAGTTACTGAAAGCCATCTGACAGGCGCTGTGCTGAGTGTTTTACCCAGCCTGCGTGCGATCTGATCCTTGTAACAACTCCACGAGAACAGGGACACATCGCTGGGACCATTTTACACACGGGCCAAATCCGGCGGACGGGCCGAGCGTCTCGCCCAAGGTCACAGACGCAGAGTCTGGGTTCAGACCCAGGCCTGGCTCGGGAGGACGGGCGCCCCTGGGCCTCCGCGGGCGAGGAACTGAGCGGGGGTTGGGGGGGCAGTGCGGGCGCGGGTCGGAGCGGGAGCCGGGGCCGTGCAGGCGCCAGCAGCGGCCCAAGTGGGGCAAAGGCCGCGCGCGCTCCCGGAGAGGGTGCCCTCTGGCCGCCGGGACTCGAGCCCGCTCGGCCGGCCCGGGCCGCCGCCGCCCCGCTGTGCAGAGCCGGAGCGCACTCACCTCCGCGGCTGGGGCCGCAGGCCCGGGCGAGCAGCGTGGCGGCCATGGACGCGGACGCGGCGCGGGGTTTCTGTTCGGCGACCTCCGGCGGGAGCGCACCGGTTCCGGGCCGCGGGGGGCGGGGCCAGGGCGGCCGACACGCCCCCTAGCCCCGGGGGCAGGTCCCGGCCCCGCCTCCCTCCCCGGAGCGCTCAAAGCGCGCTCCGGCGTTTGCGAGGTCTCCGCGGTCCGCCCTCATCCTTTCTCCAAACCCTCGGACGGTGGCCCATCTCTCCTAAAATCCAATTCCGCGGCCTAAAATGCTCCATATGACCAACCTGCGCCTACCTCTCACGCCCCGTGCCCACCGTGCCCTCGCTGTCTTTGCTGCAGCCGCTCAAGGCAGCTCCAACACTCCGGCTTGTTCTTGCCTCCGCGACTTCGCAATCCCTGTTCCTCTACCTGGAAGGCTCCTTCCCTCCATCCAGGTCTCACTCTGACCACACATTCTCCACCCCAGCGTTTGTTTTATTTATTCCTGGCACTCAGCGTCTGACATCTTCTCGACTCCTCCCTCTAGTCTGTGAGCTCCGAGAGGCACAAGGATCTTGTCTTGCCCTGATGCTCGATATTCAGCCCCAGCGAATTGGGCTGCGTGGGAGGGGGGATCTCTCTCCTCCAGAAGTTGTGCAGGTGGGGTGGAGCTGTCACCCCCTTATTCCACTGTAGTCCCATCTGTTTCACCCCCAGTCGTGGGGCAGAGCCCATTTGGGAGCAGCGGGCACTGCCCCCAATGCCATGCATTTGGCATCCTCATCAAGACACCTTGACCCTCCCCAGGAAACTGGCGACTCCAGTGCCCTGACAAGGGTCTTCCCTCAGCACAAGCATGAGTCAGACTTCCACACCCTCCCGGGCACCCACACATCCCTCTATCCATCTTTACGCCTCTGTAACTCAGCCAGGCACCTGTCCCCACCACTGACACACATGCCAAAATTTGTCTTCCGCCAAGACCTTGCTCTCCCTCCCCAAGATCAATGAAAAGATGTAGCAAAGTCCTTAATATGTTACCTCTCATTTAAAAGAAAGCCTCTAAATCCACAGTACTTTAGACCCGAACCAATGACTGTGGTTGGCTAATGCTCTGAGGCCTTCCTTACCTTTCCACTGCACCCCCTGGTGCCAGTCCTGGGTGAAAGAAGAAAGGAAAAAGCAGGAGAGGGGGAAATCAGTGAGTGGACACGGGCCAATGACTGCTTGGGCTGCCACAGACCATCCAAACCAGACTTACTTCAAAATTGTATTGTTTGTTACCTTAAACAACAATGTTAGTTTAATATTAGAAGTATGCCAATTTCCCAGTAAACACAGAAACCAGACAATGGTTTCAAGGGAACTGGCCTTTGAGGGAACTTTGGGGGGTGATACAACAGCGCTGTATCATGATTGTGATGGTGTGATATGGCTGCGTGCTCGTCCAGCTGTATCTTAAACCAGGTGAATTCTACCGCAGTTAATGCATCTCAATAACCCTAACATTAAAATACTACATACAGGGGCGCCTGGGTGGCTCAGCTGGTTAAGTGACTGCCTTCGGCTCAGGTCATGATCCCGGGGTCCTGGGATCGAGCCCCGCATCGGGCTCCCTGCTCAGCAGGGGGCCTGCTTCTCCCTCTCCCACTCCCCCTGCTTGTGTTCCCTCTCAAGCTGTGTCTCTCTCTGTCAAATAAATGGATAAAATCTTTAAAGAAAAATAAATACTACATACGTGTTTAATTCACAAAGCCCCCCAGCAAAACAAAGCAAAAATATTAAACCTAGAGCCCAACACTGTTCCCCGATCACCCTAAAAACCAGCAATACTCATTATTTACAGAAAGGTCATTTAAAGAAACTTGGAGCCCACCCCCACCCCTACCTGCTCCCCCCCCAGCAACCCACAGGGCCCAGGCAGGGGACAAGAGAGGACGCACGTACTGTGAAAATCTTTTATTACTGTCTCTTGTGGCAAAATAACATTTTGTACAAATAAGTCACCTAGTTTACTTTGGACACAAAGACAATACAAACTGGAATGAGGATCTCAGGTGAAGGGGAAAGAGGAGGAAGGACAGATCAGGTCATTGATGTTTCTTATATTCTGTGAAAAATAGATTTACAGGGGGAAAAAAATAGACTTTCACAACTTCAATGAGCCTTTGTAAAACAAGGGGTAAATCCGCCTCCACCAGACCCTTTTTATGGCAAAGATGTTCTGTAACATGGAATGTGAGGAAACGACAAGTGGACGACCAGGCGCTCACGGCAGCTACAGCAGCACCTCTGCATCAGGAATCCTCAGGCCCTGGCGAGGAATCTATGCCGTGGGTCTGGGGACAGACTGTCTCCAGTCCCCAAACCTCACTGCCATCGTGGTGACAAGAGCCACCAAAAGA
This sequence comes from Mirounga leonina, assembly GCF_011800145.1. Lineage (NCBI taxonomy): Eukaryota > Metazoa > Chordata > Mammalia > Carnivora > Phocidae > Mirounga > Mirounga leonina. The sequence goes on along the minus strand of NW_023270436.1, from coordinate 16,350,141 downwards.
AAGTAACTTGACAGAGGGAAAAAAAAAAAAAAAGAGTACCCTGGGAGCCTACTGGGGGTGGCAGGACACACTAAGGCAAGACTCCCCCAATTTGTCCATTACACACAGCCTATTAAATCCATCCCAGAAATGAATTCCACTTCAACTGGAAAAATAGGTCGATGATTACCCATCACTGCCATTTCAAGGATCACCAGTCTACAGTGAGCCCCACCTTCCCTAAATCACTGCCCCTGCTGGAGAATCAGATGGCCCAAAGGCTGGAATGTGTCTTCGGGGAGTTCTGCAGGCCCCTGAAAACTGCCTTCTCCGCAGGGATCACTGAGCTAACACATAAGGACAGGGTGGCCTACTTTAGCCCACAACTACTTTTATTGGTTATTTCTTCTGTTTGCTCTTTAGGACAAAATGAAATCAACAGGGATCTTTGAAGAAGCAAGAAGAGCATCGTAGCCCAAGGCTCTGAAGGAAAAGCGAGATGCTCTTCCTGGAGATTCCCAGGCGGAGGGATAGGAGCAGGATAGCAGAGGAAGAGGTGCAGGCATCTGGCCCCGTGGCGCCGGGTGGGCCTGCCAGGCTGCCGGAATGTGTCCCTCCAGGAGCTGCCACCCAGATGCCAGCTCTGACCAGGAGGCAGGGTGTCCCCTTGCAGGTCACTTTTCCCCTCCCCCGGCAGCACCCCCAAGACAACTGCTATCACCAGCCCCGATTCCCTACTAACATGGCCTCCCAATTCAACTTCTGACGGCTTCGGCTACTTTCAGAGAAAGGAGGACTTCCAATTCTTTCCCTAGGTCAGGTACAAAAGCGTGAATTCCAAACTCACTCCGGTTAACCCCCCAGAGTGGTGATGCTTCTCCAGATTTCCTGAGTAATGAGACACAGGAATCCGGACTCCCAGGTACAGAACACCAGACAGACCTTCTGGAGCAGATGGTGTATCTCTGTCCTCCTGTCCTCCTGGACACAGACGGAGCATATGACCTCGAGGTGGTCCAGTGAGACTAAGGCAAGCTAATGGGGAGGAGGACACGGCCCGACTCAAGCCAGCATGCCTAGCTCCCCTGCGCTCCCCCTAGCAAAGGCTAACACTGCATAGAAAAGACAGTCCACTAGTCCACACTGCGTGGTCTGTCCTGGGACACATTTCCAAGACACTATTGAGTAGAGCTCTGGACAGCTCCAGAAACCACATCCTAGATAGTAATTAAATATCAAATAGTAGAAAATCTCCCAATTAGGCTACTGTCCAATAGAGAAGGGGTGGTTCTGAAGCTCAGTATGCACACATGAATATGCTAGAGGAGACATAAGGAGAAACCAGGCAAGGAGGCAGTACTGATGTCTGTCCACAGATGAGGAGGGAAGGAGGGCAATGCAGCTTTTCCCAGTAGCACGTGGGACAGAGCCACACATAAGGCACCTGAATTTGTGGTCGACTCCAGTTCTGAGATTCACCCGGTCTGGTGATGAGTAACCCATGTGCAGGGTGCCTGGTCTCTTCCCTCCCTCAGTGGTTGGATCCAGTGCCAGCACACAGGAGTAAGGGTTTTCTCAGTAGAAAGCTGCCAGCATCTGGCACAGCCCAGACTCTGGCCTAGCACAGAGCACTGGGCCAAGGTTCAAGGCCACTCACACTCTAGAATCCAAAGAGGGAGCAACACTGGTTAGCGAATGCACAGGGGGCTTCTGTGGCAAAGTGCTGGGCCCCGTGTGGCCTTTGTCCCAAACATCTTGGGAGACTGCTCTCCTTCAGCTACTACGATGCTTCACAGTGACTGTTCCCACATGCCCGGCCCTTCCTCCTGCTACCTTCCTATCAAGGCTAAACCCTGGCCACAGCAACAGTCTTATCAGAGGGTCAGCCACCCGTCAGACAACCGGGAGCAGCGGAGGCTATCCAGGGAGGGCCTGAGGACAAAAGCGGCCCACGAGGATGTGCAGGGAGGGTTTTCTGAGAAGACCTTTTGAGACCTCGGCCCACTTCACTCACCTTTTCCAAGCACCCAAAAACAGGCCAACTAGCGGTATGAGGACCGGAATAGGCATTACTGAGGTCTGACTTGCCGGGATGGTTCCCGAAATTATTTCAGGAGAAAGGCAGACAGGAAAATCCTCCTCAGTAAGAAATCTACAAAGAGTTTCAGAGGCAAACCCACATCATAAGCCAGTCCTGCGGGCTCTCCTGGGTAGAGAAAATCAAATCCCTCCTTTAAGTAGCTGCTGGTCCGTAACCATCCCGGGCCCCAACATGAGCCAGATTAGCCCCAGGCGCCTGTTTAATACTATCAGAAGTCTAACCACACATCACATATGCTGGGAACACCACGGTCGTCTTAGAAAACCTCCCCGAAAGAAGACTAAGGAAAGAAACCAACCAACCAACCAACCAACACAAAATACACGGCCTGCTGTGGCCTCGAGAGATCCTACTGTTCCAAGAGCACAAAACTGACCGTCTATTTCAGGAGATACTCAAAAGTTAGGAGCGAGGACAAGCAGAGCAAGCTCATCCTTCCTCCAAAATGGCAACAGGAGGGCACTGCCAGGCTGCAGCCTTGGTGTGTCCCCAGGAGGGCTGGTGGAGGAGCCTGGAAGTCAGACAGAGAAGCAGGCCTCGCCACAACACGGACCTTTCAGTCTGGCAACCCTAGCGGCCCCCGGCGCCCCCACTCTTGGCACCCCTCCACCACCCCCCTTTCTTTCCAGTTGCTTTAGAACTACACACAAGCTGAGGTCAGACTATGCCGACAGCAACACTGTAAGTGAGAGGAGGAATCGCCTAGAAGAGGCCCGGCTTTCAGCTTCTCACCGTGCCCTGGAAGCTACGGAGAAGCCGCTGCAAGCCGGCCGGCCAGAGCCTCCTCACCCCGACGCAGCTGCGCCTGCAGGGACCCAGGCTCATCAGCACAACCAGCAGGCAGCTCGGACAACAGGAAAATAGACTTTCTTTTTTCTCTGGACTCCAGGAGCCTGACCCTAATCCTCTAGTACCTCTGCGACCTACGGGGCAGGGAAAAGGGAAGAAAAAATACTGGGGAAGAAAACACAGCACTGCTTGGCACCTCTCTTGAGCACAGGAAACTACCACGCCCGCCTTGGCTTCCCGGGACCAGGCTCCAGATGTGTGTGGACGAACACAGGTTCAACCACCTCCATGTGCCAGGACCTTGGGCCACAGCAAAGCACCTCCCCGTCCACTCCTGCAGCAGTCACTGGCCTCCATTATAGGCATAGTCAGCCTTGTTGTGCATTATCAGCTTGTTGTCAACAAAGTAGAAGCTGTCAGAACGGGTCTCATAGGGATTTTCAATCATCAGACGAACTGCAAGTCAGAGAAAGGGAAACAGCAAAGACATATGTGTGAGTCTGCCCCCTGGGCTAGGTGGGAAAAAACGTAGCATCCCCTCAGTAATTCCTAAGCCAGCACTCTAGAACGTGTGAGCGTACTCTGCCAGAATAGTGAGGTCAGAACAGAGCGGGGCGGGCTTGGAGAGCTGGAGAGAACCACAGAGGCCCCCAAATTAAACACAATACCCACTTCAACATAAGGATGCAATCAACTCTGACATGGCACTACTTGGGCATCTCCAGCCCTTAATCAGAACCCCAGGGAAACAGATTACCCTTTTGCCAACATGGACCACCGAAGACTGTTTATTCAGTACTTCTGGTCTGTTCCCCATCTCTAGACATTCTGGTCCAAATTCCAAAAGCTGTGCCTCACTGTGCCCACCCCCCACGGGCATCCCTGACAACCAAAGGAAGCCTAGGTGTGCGTGAGTGCAGGAGGACAAAGAGCGAGGAGCCTTTCACAGGCGTGGCTCAGGGTATTAAGTTGCCAATGATGCAGCAAAAGATCTGCTTGTCTTGGGATCCAGATTTAAATCTTCTGTTTGCTCAGGCAACTGCCCAGACCTCTTTAGCCATACTAGAGAGTCAAGATAATTAATTAACAGTCACAACCTCTGATCAGTTTTGAGTTAATGATCACATGCTATTTTGGCTCCTCTGGAGGAAATGCGCTTGTTTACCACAGTTCTCAAAAGATGAAACGGATTGTTTAAAGTCCTTTGAACCCACTCAGGCCAAAAAGTTATTTGGTTTATATCCAGAATATTGACCTCCACATTCCTTCAGCTTATTTGGTTTCAAGAAGAAAAGTTCTACTGCCTTGGGTAAAAACTTGAAATACTATACATAATCCTTTCCTGCAAGTATCTACCTATTCTGGCCCAGCTTGGGGAGCGGGATCAGAGGCCATCATCAACAGCCTGCCCCATGTTAGCAATCCTCATTTTACCTGGAAACAGCACCGTCAATGTGAGTGGAGAATATTCTGGTTTTCAGAATCTAACAGTTTTAGGGACCTGGGATTCTGAGAAAATATATGTAGTGTATGTAGGTCCTTCCCTACAACTCAGCCAAACTCCCCCGACTATTCACTATTCACAGGATCCCGCTCACACATTCTCATTGTTCTGGAGCCATTTTCCCTGGTTACCAACAGAGAATGCTAACCCAAGAGAGCGCCACCGGAGTCCCAGGAACTGATAAAGCCTGTTCTTTCTCTCGATCAGTCCACCTCTTCCCCTGCCTCAGCTTCTCCCTCTGGGGCCTCCTGAGTTTTCCCTCCTCACAACTATAGGATTACTCTTCCTAAGACATGGCTTCCATCTGGCCACCCCCACTGCTCCAAGCTCTGTAACAATTCCCTTTTTCCTGTGGATCTATTCTGACAGCAGAGGATGAGAAAGACCTCTGATTCTAGTTGGCCCCCAGCTTCACTTCTCCCTCTGACTAAGGAGAAAGGGGAGGGTGAACAAGGAGTGCCGGGCAGGAGCCAATGACCAGAACATAATGGAAAACCAAAGCGGCTCGGAGAGGCGCTCCAGCTAACCCTAGGCCCGGGGATCGTCATGGGCCTCCCCTCCTCTCCATCAGTCACCTCCTTTCCCGCAGCAGGCACCTAAAGCAGATGGCCTGCATTATTAAAACTTTCGATGCTCCCAGACAGGCAGAGTTTGAAACCCTAGACAGGAGCACTAGGAAGTGAGAAGCCTGAGGTCAAATGCCTACAAAGGCATCATGTCACCACCTCCCTCCTCTGCCAGATGAGGGCGTTGGACCAGATGGACTCCAAAGTTTGTTCCTTCTAACCCTAAGAATCTAGAATGATACAGAAGTCAGGGGATACATACTGACATCCTCAGAAAGCTGGGGAAACTCATAGATATGTTCACAAGTGTTCCTACTGCTGGGGATGCAGAAGCCGAAATCGAAGTCAAAGTTTTTCAGCAAGCGTTCCCGGAAATAGTGCCGCTCGATCATCCGGAAGTTTGACACAGGTTTGTCTCCCACTGTGAACTCCACTCTGCAAAATAAACCTCTGTGAGCTCTACTTGGCCTCCTCCCTCCTCTAAAGTCAATCCAGAACCCAACCAAGAACATTCTTTGTGGACAAAGAGTGTTCTCCCCTCCAGAAATACTGGTACTCACGTTGCTCCGACTGTCCGGAGGCGGAGAAAGGCGGGTGTGAACTGATAGCGGACAAAACGTCCTGCACTGATATCCACGTCTCCACCTTCGTCGTCGTCCTCCTCCTCTTGGTCTGAAAGAGCACACAGAATCTTGAGTGTATTGTCTCGGCACCACCGGTCCCAACAGCACAACCAACAAATGGTACTAACACCCACAGAAGGATGGCCAATATCAACTGCGCATTTGCTACATACCAGGCCTTGTGCTGATCACTTCCCAGAATCCTCAGAGTAACCCCGTGGGGGTGTCATCATCATCTCCATGTTACAGATCAGGACGCAGAAGCTCAGAGACATTAAGTCACATGTCCAAAGTCCCCCAAGCAGTAAATGGAGGAAGCAAGGATTTGAACCCAGGGACTCAAAGCTTGTTCTCAAACACTAAGCTATTTACCTTTTATGTAGTTTAAGGGCTTGGGCCATATCCTAAGAGAGCCGGCCTGAAATATAAGCCAGGTGCTAGGCCCCCAGCATGGTCGATAGCATACAGACACGTCTGCTGGTGACGAGGTTGCAGTCCTAGCCACCAACCAGAAGAATGAGACTACAAAGGCTGAAACTAGTCAAAAGCCCAGTTCAAAGAATGCAAAAATTTCTGACAGGCAGCAAAGATAACCCCTAGAAATAACCTTGTTGGGGCACCTGGGTGGCTCAGTCGTTAAGTGTCTGCCTTCGGCTCGGGTCATGATCCCAGGGTCCTGGGATCGAGCCCCGCATCGGGCTCCCTGCTCTGTGGGAAGCCTGCTTCTCCCTCTCCCACTCCCCCTGCTTGTGTTCCCTCTTTCGCTGTGTCTCTCTGTCAAATAAATAAATAAAATATTTAAAAAAAAAAAAAAGGAAAGAAAGAACCTTGTTATTTAAATAGAAGATACTGGCCTACAGTCTTGGCGTACCGTAATGCCTATTCCAGGCCACGCCAGGTCCAACACTGAACACCTGGGAAACAGTGAGGCAGATAGATGGGCAATGGACCAACGTGTGGGACCTGAATGAGGGCCAGTCTAGTCCATTCCTGAACCCAGAAAGTGGAAGTTCTGTAAAATGAATCAAAGAACCATTCTAATGTGAAAAACAACGTAGTTCCCACTAGTAGCCATCCAGTGTCCAGCAAAAATATTTTCTCCAGGTATAGGCTGAATATGGGTGCAACTGATATCTTTTTTAGCCCCAAACATCTCCGCCAATAACAACCCCAAGAGCATATGGGCAACCAGACTGAGCAGGGGTTCAGAGCCAGCCACTGGAGAGTCCTTGCTCCAACAATGTGATTCAGAGAGAATCAGACCGAATCTTCTCAGGAATTCAAACTCATCAGAACAAGTGCAGCAGGAGGGTACTGATTCAGTGGGAGCATATTCTAAGTGAATCAAGATCCTTAAAGGTAAAGACTGGAGAAGTTGAAAATCAAGGTATTTTTACAGGATCTGCAGCTGACCCTCTTTTTTTTTTTTTTTTAAAGGTTTTATTTATTTGACAGAGAGAGACACAGTGAGAGAGGGCACACAAGCAGGGGGAGTGGGAGAGGGAGAAGCAGGCTTCCCGCAGAGCAGGGAGCCTGATGTGGGGCTCAATCCCAGGATCCTAGGATCATGACCTGAGCCGAAGGCAGGCACTTAACAACTGAGCCACCCAGGCGCCCTGCAGCTGACCTTCTTGAGACAGTTCAATTTTGTACTGAAATGACTACTATGGGCCCAGCCTAATCCAAATCCACATATCTGAAGCAGCCCTGGGGTCCATGAAACATCTGAAGTACTGGGACGGGTCACTTAGGGATGTGAATGCCACAGACCCAGGAAGCTGGCTGGCCCTGATCCTCCCAACACCGGCTAAGCACCCACAGGCTGGAGCCGTTAGGTGCCTTGGTCAGCCCTAGATTATGAGAGCACAAAGGATGCCAGATAGGGTGAGAAGACTAGGGCTCCAACCTTGGCTGTACAACGAACCTGAGCTGAGATCTTCTCAGGAAAGCCTTTCGACCTACCTGGGATACTAATACCTGCCTTACCAAATTTACAGGCTCTTCTGAGCAGCGAATCAGACGAGAAGAGCTTTGCAAAAAGAATTATTAATACAGACCTCGGTGAATACTCTGCAGTCATCCGCGCTGGTGTTCTAAAAACTAATGCCAGAGGGCGCTCCGTCTCCGATGATGAGCTCCAAGACCGACCTGTGGTCCCCTAGCCAGGAATGAATCACCCTGGGGCTGCATCACAAGCACCGGAAGCATCTATTCAAAGCTAATTTAAGGAATCCCAAGTAGTTCATAGGTCTGGGCTTTCTGTTCATCCAGAAAATGGTGAAGATTAAAATCCAAACTAGGACTTACAGGGAAATAGGAGGCACTGTTTAAAGGAAAGCGAGGGAGAAGACAGGGGAGCCCAGACCGGGACCCTCAGCATCACCCTTCCAGTGTTCCCTGGACACAAGGCTCAGGGGCACTTTCCTCATTCTACTTTAATTCCAAGGCTTCCTATCCTAAGTGGAGGCAACATGGTAAGATGAACGAGCACAACCTTAGGAAAGTCACTTGGAAATTCTGGGCCTCAGTTTCCTTATCTGTAAAATGGGAATAGTAACTCCTCCCAGAAATGTGAGGATTATAGGACCTGATGCAAACAGAAACACATGTACAACCAGCAGAGGGTAGATACTCAACAAACACCAGCCTCTCAGCGCAGCTTCCAACCAGTACGCCAGGCAGGCCAGGTTTCAGGAGGAGGCACTGCACGGACATGCTGGAGTACAAGCTGCAGGATGCAACGGTTCACACAAACGGGAGCCTCGGAGACCTTCTCAAGTGGCTGCGACAATACTGAGGCCTACCTGAAATACAGGGTTTGGCAATCTCAAAGAGCACTGTCCCTGTCTCCAAGTCTCGAATTTTGAAACGGGTGAAATCAATACTGTAGATGTTATCTTCGGGTTTACATAAATAATCTGAAAATAAGAGAGAGAGAGAAAGACAAATGCTGTTTAATAATCCTCCAAAACTATCATTTCTTTCTTTGTCAAGTTTTGAAGCAAAGTCAGGCTTTTTCTTCCTACACAATTCACTTAAAATACACCCAAAAACTTCCTCTTATGTTACAAGCAAAAGTTGTGTGAGCAGAATAAGGGGATCGAAGAAAGAAAACAAGAGCATGGATTTGGATGGGATGAAAGATTATCATAACACTTTTAGAAACAGGGATAGTATCAGGGGCTTGCTTTGGAAACACCCCCAAAATGGCCTACAAGGCTTCCATAATCTATTAACTTGATGTCACAACAGAATTTTTTTACAAATCCATTTTAAAACATTTATGCTGATCTAATGGCCAATATAGTGCCTGTTTGCCGGCCGTGAGTATTGCACAGCAGAGATCAGCAAATGTTTTCTGTAAAGGGCCACATCCAAATAATTTAGACTTTGGGGCCACACTGTCTCTGTCACAACTAAACTCTGTCTCTGTAGCAAAAAGCAGTCAGACAACCTGCATATAAATGAGCAGGTCTGTAGTCCAATAAAACTATTTACAGACACTGAAATATGAATTGCATATAACCATGTGTGCTGAGATTTTTTTTTCCCTCAACTATTTAAAAATGTAAAAACCACTCTTAGCTTGCAGACTGTACAAAATCAGGCAGTGGACCATACCTACACAGGTGACAGGGCAGATCTGCTGGGAGGGCACTGGGCCAAAGTGAAGTGGAGCCCGTGACAACCTGAGCAGCTGGTCAGTATGGTACTGATCATAGGAAACTTCCCTGATTTCTTTCTACGATGTGACTCCTGATAGCATCTTCTTCTCCACAACTCATTTGAGCACTTTTTCTTACACTGTCTGCTTGTGTTAGTTGTTCCATGTTTTACAAGCTGTCTCTCCAGTAATATGGCAAACTTGAGAGCCACTGAATACTTTGTAAATCCTAAAAAGACTGAGATGGCTTCTGCACCTTTTGAGGGTATTCAATAAATAACTTGCTGAATGGAACAGATTTGAACAAAATCCAGAGGTCACCACACTCTGACCTGTGGCTGTCTCCAGTAGGCTGCTGGGGTGAGGTTGAGCAAGAGCACCAATCCCAAGCTCTTACACATGACCTGAGTGCCCACTGAGAATGCCGCTAAGGGCCAGGCATTAGAATGGCCTGATTCACCCTTGGTATCAGGAGAAAGCAGGAGGCTAGAAAGCTCAGGTGATGAGCACTTCTGGACCTTCAGAGAAGCCCCATATGAAAACGGGGACAGAACAGAAGCAGAGTTTTCACAATGCTTCAATAAACTGAATAGCAAGACCTTCTATAGATATACTCAGGCATGCAAAGGACAGGCCCAACCCAATGAAAGGGGGGACATTAAAATATCAAGAATCAAGTTAAACCTATCAGGAGATGGGAATTCCTTTTCATACAGGCTGGACCAAGGCCCACTGTCTAAACTCCTGCCCGCAAATTACTGGAGCTGCCACCAGCTACCTGAGGTACACCTGAGCAGCCCCAGGCTGACAGCTAAAGCAATTCAGCAGGTAACGCTGTGGCAGCCTTAGATCCACGGAAGGAGTGCTGGTGTCGCAGGGTTAGAAATCTGGAGGGCGGCAAGGATGGGCAGGGCAAGCAGGGTCTAACCTGGGAGAGGGGGAAACAGCAGCAAGAGAAAGGGTGGCAAGTCAGGGCTTGGCTTGGAAGAGAATATAAAAAGGGAGAAGAACCAAGACAGGGGGTGGGCAATGTATTTCTTCCCACCCTTCCTTATTATCAATGAAACCTCGTAGGATGGTTGCATTTTACACAAGCAATTCTTAAACCCTGACACATTCTTAATTCACTAGAACAGGTGTCAAAAGCGAGATTCACATTTTAGACTGGGTACATAAACTGAAACTTTATTAACATATTTTCTAAAGTGGCAGTTTTAAATTTGCATGAAACGCCACGGCAGTGTGTTTGAGGAAAGAAGGGCCCCCCTGCACACAAAGGGGCAAGGCTTGGGACCAAAGGAGTAAGGGGGCCAAGGCAGGCTGGAGAGGGGGCTGTCGGGGGACGGAGTGGAGGGAAAGGCAGAGAAAGCAGGTAGGGGTCTGGGCGGGCAGAGACTGCAGAGGCTGGCAGTGGGCAGGTTGAGGGAGCCTGGCTGCGCAGGAACTTCACTGATACCCGTGGGTCTTCCAGGACGAGGGGCAGCGGTCCCATTTAACCAGGGTCAGGAGGTTCCGGTTAAGCTAAAGGGGCTCCCTACCCAAACGGATCCAGCTGAGGAGGAGAACGGCCCAGGCTGGAGGCCCAGCTGGGGCCCGCCCAGGAGGAGCCTGGCGTGGCCGGACACAGCGGAGCGCGGTCAAGCTCAAGGAGAACCCCTTCCCACCAGGTCTGGGTGAGGGTGGGGAGCACAGGGCCGTCCCGGCAGAGCGGCGGGCGACGCGGCCTGGCCGGCCGGGGGGGTCTGGGTGGACCCCGGGCCGGTCAGGGGGCCAGCGGCCGACTCCGCTGAAGGCGATAAGGGGCCCAGGTCCCGGGGCGAGGGCAGGGGCGCGGTCGGGCCGGCACTCACTCTCGGTGACCCTGCTGAGGCGCAGGACGTGCTCGGGCCGGATGGTGTCCAGAGCCAGCAGCTCCTGCTCCGTGACCGCCGCCCCGATGCCGTCCTCTGCCGCGTGGTGGGGCGCCTGCCGCCGCGCCTTGAGTCGGTTCAGCACGCCGCCGCCCGCCTTCTTCTTCTCTTCCTTGCCGGCCACCAGCCCCCCAGGCCCAGCCGCCGACCCCGCGGCCGCAGCCTTCGGGTTCGACCCGCTCATCGCTCCGCCGCCAAGATGGCCGCCGCCTCCGCAGCGCCGTAACTATGGAGAGCGGGGGCGGGGTCCGGGGTGGTACCTGGGGGCGGGGGCGGGGCGGGGCGGGGCGGGGCTGGGGGCGGGGCCTGCGGGCTGCAGCCAGCCGCCTCCTCTGCCAGCTAGGTCCCAGCCAGGTGGTGAGCCCTAGGGGTGGCCGGGGGTGCCAACTCCCCAGACTCCATCAGGCTCCGAAGGTCACTCCAAATGTCTTTAAAATATTTCACACAAATGACTTTCTGTCATATAAACTAGGCAAGGCATCTTGAGGAAATGTTTTCTAATCTGTAGCACAGAAGTTAAAACAAGTGCTTGCTATGCAAAAGCAGCTTTCCCAATTAGATTACCATTTTTAAACCCTACTGTGCTAAGCTTTGAGCTAGACATCGGGCTAGATTACAGGAAATGTAAGAATATGAACCAAGACAGGGATTAGGTCCACCCTATTCACTACTGTATTCTGGCAGCAGAGTTAATGCCTGCCACGGTCGGTGCTCAGTAATGACTGAATGAGTGAAGGCATGCCCCACAATAAAGGAGCTCCCCCTTTGTTGGGGAAGACTGTGAAGTACATAATTCATTATGTGGCGCTTCCTCTTGACCAGCCCAGTATGAATGAACTAGAAGACGAGCCAGACTGCTAACTGCTCCAACAGAGGTACAGCAATGGTGCTACCAGAACACACAGGAGTGGCCTGGCCGAATCAGAAGGGGCTTCACAGAGGTAACATCTGCACAGAACGGGGGAAGTTAATCATGATTTCACTAAGTGGAGGAGGTGGGCCAAGGGGTTGGGCGGGTAGGTGGAGGGTGGGTTAAGGCTGCCCTCTCACACCCCAAGTGGCTCCTTCTCTAGGGATTCTGGGTCAACAATCTTCTGTGTTAGAGGCCTGGGTCCAACTGTTGTACTGCGTCTGCTAGGTCTGATATCACCTCTTAGCCAGACTTAGACCAGAGTGAAACTCCACCCCTCTCCCCACAATCAGCCTCAAGACTTGGTTTATACCAGGCCTTGCTCGGTCCCTCTCACCTTATGTAAGGGGCTTGGGAGGAGCTGACAGGCCTAGCCTGGTTCCTGGACAAAATCCAAACCTGACTCCACCCCAGCTGCCCAGCCTACTGGAACAGTATGTGGCCGAGTTCCTATCTAAATGCTGCCCTATCTTTGAGAGATTACAACTGGGTGGCATTTACCAAACCGTTCAGGAAAATTTTATTTATTTATTTATTTTTAAATACTTTATTTGAGAGAGAGAGAGAGATCACAAGCAAGGGGAGGGTACAGGGAGAAGCAGACTCTCTGCTGAGCAGGCACCTAATGTGGGACTCAATCCCAGGACCCTGGGATCATGACCTGAGCCTAAGGCAGACGCTTAACTGACTGAGCCACCCAGGTGCCCAGTTCAGGAAAAATTTAATAGATGTGTACAAAGAATTAAAGTCCTTCCCTTCGCAAACAACTCTTTTTAAACCACTCAGCAGTGAGTGGTTACTGAAGAATTTCCAGAACTTTTAATACGCTACTTAATTGTGAATCACCAGGAGGGAGGCTCAGCATGCAGCCATTTCCCACACTCACTTACTCACTAAACCTTCGTTCTCAGAACACCAGGACTAGTTACCTGGATCCCCGCTTTTCTTTCTAGGAATTATAAGAAATGTATTACCCCCCTTACCTGCAACTCCAGATCCTTTAGCACAAAGATGTTTACCACAGGACCATTTGTAACACTGAAAAATTACAATAAATTACAGTTGCACCCATTCATGTTATGCAGCCGTTAAAAAGAATGAGATCCGGGCGCCTGGGTGGCTCAGTTGGTTAAGCGACTGCCTTCGGCTCAGGTCATGATCCTGGAGTCCCGGGATCGAGTCCCGCATCGGGCTCCCTGCTCGGCAGGGAGTCTGCTTCTCCCTCTGACCCTCCTCCCTCTCATGCTGTCTCTCATTCTCTCTCTCTCAAATAAATAAATAAATAAATAAATATATTAAAAAGAATGAGATCCATCTATATGTACCAGTATAGAGAGAGCTTAAAGATATATTAAGGGGGGGGGGGGGAAGCCTCCGAATCCCATTTGTTTAAAATAAAAAGGACATGAATATATGGATTTGTATTTGTAACTGCAAAGGAAGAGGTCTGGAAATGCACTAAAGTGTTACCCATGGTTCCCTCTGAGGAGGAGAGTATTGGAAAGACACGAGAGCTACTTCTGCACTGTTTTATCACAGCAGGCATGTGATCATAGGTTGCTTGTATATATAGATCTTAGGATCTCTGTCTGGAAAAAAATGCAAAGCCAAAGTAGCCTTCTCTGCTCTTAAAATTTACAAGCAACTTCACACTTGATCACTTTTTTCTGCTCAAAAGAAAGTTAAATAAAAACTGCCATATAAGGGAGTTAGGGCCTGTACTCTCTCAGGTCACCACCTATGAATGTGATTAAAAGGAAGAGGCTGTCTTTAGAAAACACACACAGAAATAATACATATATATAATAATGTATTTATATATATGGAAGGAGTAGGAAAAATAAGGGCTATAAACTCCAATCTGCCTCTGCTTCTCTTCACCAAATCTTCCTAAGGCATATCAAAAGGCTCTTTTAAAAATTTTTTGTAAAGTACATAAACTAATACTGTGTTTGGGGGAACGAGGACAACAGAGATCTACTGCATTAAATTGTAACCCCAAGGTTTCCCTGGGCTAGATGGGTGAAGACCAGCGTGGAAAGGATGGCCTTCCCTTCATCCCAACCCCAAGCTCCACAAGTCCCTCTCCTTCAGCTGGTTGTTTTCCTCGCTGTAAGAGATGTGACAGGAGCTGTTTTCCAGGGCAGCCCCAGGGTAGCCGGGCAGTCTGCCTCAAATCAGGCCAGGTGGGGCCTGGAGCTGGTGCAGCCAAGGTAAGCAAGACATTAGAGGGCTTTTTTCTGCAAAGACTGGGAAATTCAGTCCTCCTTCCAAGTGCCTCCTAAAGGTGGCATGCATCGAATCAGCGGGTCAGGCTGGGGCTGCAGGCATGCCTTGTGGTCTGGGACTGAGAGCTGGTGTATTTCCCTAGTACCCAAGTCACCACTCTCCCTGGCTGAGGGTTGTTTTTACAAAGTATTAATTTATTATTTATATCCCACCTGTTTCCAAAAAGGATTTCTGGCCTCATCCCAAATCATACAGCACAAGATTGGTGAGCAAAAATTCATGGAGCCTTGTGAATTTGTAAATGCATGTACTCTTTGACCCAGTAATTCCCTAATGGAGTCTGAAGAAACACTTGTACGTGTGCACAATACATATGTGAAAATATGTGCATATGGACATATATAAAAATACATATAAAAGGAAATATACACACCAGACTGTCACCTGTATTATCCTCTAGGGATTACACAGGTAGGTATGAGGATGATTGAGTTTTCACATTTTGCACCCCATAGAACTTAAAAAATATATATATGTTTATGCATTTCCTGTATCACTAAGTCTTAAAGGGTTACTTTCTTTTCCAGAGAAGGAATGATATGATACACCTCCACATAACCATCACCCAGCATCATTAGTTACTTTCATTCAAATAGTTCTTTTTAAAGAACAGTCCGTGGTGTCTGGAAAACAGTATGGAGGTTCCTCAAAAGTTGAAAACAGAGCTACCCTACGACCCAGCAATTGCACTACTGGGTATTTACCCCAAAGATAACAAATGTAGTGATCCGAAGGGGCACGTGCACCCCAACATTTATAGCAGCAATGTCCACAGTAGCCAAACTATGGAAAGAGCCTAGATGTCCATCGACAGATGAATGGATAAAGAAAATGTGATATATATATATACGTACATACACAATGAGGTCATTATGCAGCCATCAAAAAATGAAATCTTGCCATTTGCAACAATGTAGATAGAACTAGAGGGTATTATGCTAAGCGAAATAAGTCAGAGAAAGACTATTATCATATGATCTCACTGATGTGAGGAATTTGAGAAACAAGACAGAGGATCATAGGGGAAGGGAGGGAAAAATGACACAAGACGAAACCAGAGAGGGAGACAAACCATAAGAGACTCTTAATCTCAGGAAACAAACTGAGGGTTGCTGGAGGGGAGTGGGTGGGAGGGATGGGGTGGCTGGGTGATGGACACTGGGGAGGGTATGTGCTATGGTGAGCGCTGTGAATTGTGTGAGACTGATGAATCACAGACCTGTACCCCTGAAACAAATAATACATTGTATGTCAATAAAAAAAAAATTAAAAAAAAAAAAAAGAAGAAGAGCCCGTGGTGGCATTGAGAGCATGAGCGTGCGGTTTGACCGTCCCAGTCCTCACTCTGCCACTGACCAGCTGTGGGACTTTGCATGGGTCATCTATCCCCTCTGAGCTTTCCTTTCCTCCTTTATAAGTCGAGCTAGACACACGTCTCCCCTAGGGCTACACTGAAGAAGAGATGAAAATGAGCAACGAAAAGCAAAAAGCACGATGCTGGTGCTAGGGAGTATGTCTCATGCATGGTCACTATGCCAACCTATTTCGGTGGCCTTTCTGCAGGACCCCTCCGCTGAGGGCAGGCATGCTGGACAGAGAGAAGACATGGAGCTGGACGGGAGAGTGTGTTGACTGGAAAGAGCCGAGGGGAAACAAGCTGGAAACCAGGCTTGAGGAAGTGACACACAGACTCCAGGGGCAGCAGCAAGGAAACCTAGGAGAGCAAGTCTGAGCACAAGGTCAAACCGAAAAGCAAGTGGGGTTATGTTTTACTAACATATACGTGGGTAGCAACCAAACTACGACTCTTGGGCCAGAGTCCTGCAGTGAGGTGCCTGCCATCTCAGGTTGCTAGAGAGCAGAGGCAATCCTGCTCCAGAACCTCCCTGCTCCACCTCCTCTCTGCCTTGACCCCTCACAACTGCTAACAGCAACAAGCTTTCCAGTAAATGTGGGGAAAACTCATCTCTCTTCCTCTATAAGGGGTGGGGGTGTAGGGGTACTAAGTATGGAGAAAGGTCCAGCACACCGGCTCCAGCCAACCGGGAGCCTGATTTCCTTAGCGAGATTAAGATCTGGACCCAAGGAGTGGTTTAACCCAACCCCCAGCACTTGGCCCAAGATCTTCTGTCAGACAGTTTTCCTCCCTGCAACTCCCTAGAGCAAGGCTTCTTCAGGTCTCTTCCCCCATTTGGCAGCTCGTGGAAAGCTACTTGAAATAGTAACAGCTAGGTCTGAATTAGTAAAGAATTCCAGTTATGGGTGGGCTCGAGCTAAGAAAGAGGCTCTGTGGGCCTCCTGGTTTATTAGGGCCCTGAGAACACTCCATCAACACTGGCCTCATTCTTGGAGCTGAGCACTGAATTCTGCCCTTCAAGGGGTAACTGAGGGAGGTAGGCCAAACTCTCCCTCCCTCTCCTCATACCAGCAGCCTCCATTCCTGCTGGGGAAATTTAGCAGGTAGGTTCTGGAGTCTGGAGCCAGTCGCATAGCATCGTGGGGAAAGGAAAGGTAATGAGAGTAATAAGGGCGTCATGATCAAGAGCCAGAGTCCAGGTATAAAATCCCAGCTCTGTCTTTTGCTGGCTGTATGGCCTTGGGCAAGTCACTTCACCTATGAAAGGCTAATACCAACTGGTTTGTTGGAAGATTAAACAGGAGTAACATCTGTAAAAGTGCTTGGCATTGTGCCTCATCCATTTCGAGGGCTCCATAAGAGGTATCTACCATCGTCCTTACAGCCTTAGAAAGAACATGGGCTTTGCAGGCAGACAGACGGAATTCGAAGCCTGCCTTGACCATTTGCTGACTAGCCTGGGGTAAATTACTTAAGTTTTTTGAGTTTCATGTTCCTTAGCTGTAAAACGAGGCAGATAAATTACAGGAAAAACATCCTTTGGTCTTTCTGCCCCTTCCCAATGTACACTCAACACTGACAACACACTAGAAAAAGAGAAAGCAGTTAGGGTATGTGGGTGGCTCAGTTGGTTAAGCATCTGACTCGATTTTGGCTCAGGTTATGATCTCACGGTTCTGAGACTGAACCCTGTGTTGAGCCCATGTCAAGCTTGCTGAAGATTCTCTCCCTCTCCCTCTGCCCACTCCCCACCCCAATCCCACAGTGCGTGCTCTCGCTCTCTCAAAAAAAAGGGGGGGGGGCAGAGAAAACTGTCCCAGGGCTTGGTCTGTCCACAGGCTGTCATGGAAGCTGAGTGAAAGACGTGCACTGGGAGGGAGACAGTCATGGCCTGGAGTTCCAGTGAAAGTGGAAACAAAACAAAACAACTGTTTATTTTTCCTTGAATGCACTGCTGGCTGAAATGGCCAGGCAGAGTTTTACAGAAATTCATTCCCTTAAACAAACATCCTGGCTAAAATGGACAAAAGCGCCAGGGGTGCCTGGGTGGCTCAGTCGTTGGGCGTCTGCCTTTGGCTCGGGTCATGATCCCAGGGTCCTGGGATCGAGCCCCACATCGGGCTCCCTGCTCGGCGGGAAGCCTGCTTCTCCCTCTCCCACTGCCCCTGCTTGTGTTCCCTCTCTCGCTATGTCTCTGTCAAATAAATAAAATATTAAAAAAAAAAAAAAATGGACAAAAGCCCCTAGTCTTGTCACAGGAGAGCCCTTCGCAGCCAAGTGAGCCCCCGGGTCTCCCTTTTCCCACCCCATCACTTCACCTTTTTGCAATCAAGTTCAAACTCAATCTCAACAGAGTGTCACTGCAAATTGTTTATTAAAACACAAAGCAATGGACAGTGAAAAACATCCTGATTTTTTTACTTTTTGGTGGGAGTAGGGTGGGGCATGTAAAGGGTAGGGACAGACGGAGACAGCCCAGAAGGAAAGACAGCTCTATCCACCCCTACTGCTTTCCCGGGCCAGCCAGGTTCAAAGCCCCTCACTGTGCTGCTGTAAATGCATGTTGTGGCCACAGACAAAGAGCTGGTTTGACCTCTGCAGGGAGAGGATGGGAATCTAGGAACTACCAGGGCTACTATGAACTTGACACTATTCTCCAGTACTTGGTACAGAACAGAGCAGCCAGGCCCAATCTGGAGGGGCAGGGTAGGTTTCCTGACAAGCCAGGTTAGGCCGATAATGGTTGAAGAGGCTGCCCTGAGCTCAGAATGGGCAGCTGGTCCTAGCGTGTGAGAACATGGTGGAAGGAAAATCCAAGGAGGGGACTAATCCAGGGTCAAATTTCTTTTCATTCCCTGGATCATGACACACCAGGGAAGAGAAGAGTCAAGAACGCCTCATTCCTGGTTTGCCGTGAAGATCTCCCTGCCAATTCTCCCCTCCCACCTGGCAACTCAGCTCTCCTTTCCCGACAGTTGTCCTTTGAAAGGACGGAAAGCACACTTCAGTTTGTTGTTGTTTTCCCTCATACTGAAATAAAGCACTGAAGCTCAAAATAGAGGTGAGAATGAAGTTCTGCTTCTCCTGGTGCTATGTGCCCCCATCTCACAAGCCTGCCTGGATGTGAGAGGTGCCAGGGCCCTCCCTGCCAACTCTAACAGGACTACTGTTTCCCTGGCTGCCAGCACAATCCTGGCTCCTTGTTTTTATACTCCTGGGGGGGTGGGGGGGTGGAAGGGGACCATCCCAAGAGATCCATCCTGCTCTTTTCCTGCCAACCCAGCCAGTCCCCAAATCACCTGCTCTTATCAGAATGATTTGGCAACCAAAGGCAGGCTAGCCAAAAGGCAGCTGGAGAAGGACAAACTAGATCGGCAGCAAGCCACCCTTGTACAAAGAAACCCGCCCTAGCTGGGCAGCTGACCCACTGATGCCAATCTGGTCTCATAATAAAATGAGGAAACCTAGCCCTCTTGCCCCAGGAGAGGTCTAAATACAGAAAGAGTCCGAGCTCGGATGGATAGGGAGAAACTATTCTGATCTCTCTGAAGCTTGAACATTAAGGCTTCTTTGCAATTTTCTTAGAGCTCTTTGAACCCTAATTAGATCTTTCCATAGAAGAGAAGCAGACTTCTAAAATTTCTGAACACATCCCAGGTGTTTCTGGTTCTGCTTCTGCACTATCACTTAGCCTTACCCCAGGCTCCTTCCCCAGGGCCACAGCAAAAGGAGGCCCAAAGCATCTCCTCCTCCTTCCTTTTTGAACAGGAGCATCTGTTAGTCTCTCAGTTTGGAAAGCTCACCTGCTCTCCTAGGCCCTTTGGAGAGGCATGGAGGACAATATGACATGTTGCCACTTGATGCCATTAAGGCTCCTTGAGGCAAGAAGACACTTGAATTAGGTGAGAGCCGGCCAGCAAAGGGGAAGGGGAGAGAGGGATGGGGAAGCAGCCCCATGGCAGGGACTGAAAGACCCCTGCCCAGACCTGAATCTAGAGGGAATGCCCACCCTGGCTCAGAGCAGGAGAGGAAAAGGCACTGTGCTGACCGGGGGTGGGTCCTGCCCCAATCTCCAGGGAGGGTAGAGAACCTGTGGACTCTTTCCCTGGGCTTCCCAAGGTGAGCCAATTTCTAGAGAAAGGAGTATACCTGCTGCTGTTCTCTGAAGTTCAAATGAGATTCTAGAAGCCATGGCCAGGCCTTCTCAGGAGAAAGTAGAGGCAGGATAAAAAGGAAGAGAAATTCCTTAAAACAGAAGCTTCTCCAAAAAGATAAAGAAGTCAAAACACAATTCTGAAACTGGATTAAACAGTTTCCAGGCACAGAAAGGGGGAGGTAAACCTAAACTTCACCTCATCTCTTCAAAGTCTAATTGACCTCTAATGTGATCCCCCAATTTCAGGCCAGTATCTCTTAGGCAAACAGTGGGAAAAAGAGAACAAGGTCACACTCTCAAACCAGCCGGTGGCCCTGTAGGCCCTATGACCCCCCCGGGAGTCTGACCCCACTGACATGTGAAGAGAACCATCTTTCAAGTCACCAGAATTCAAGATATCCACTGAGCAGCTTCTCCTCCATAGCGGAGACTTTATGGGAAAATGGACCTGGTTTAGGGGACATGGGTCCCACAGATTATTTCCTGGCACAACATTTCAGTCAGCGTGAGTAAAACCCACAACGGCCACCTGGCCCCTGACCCAAATCAGAGCTAGGCTGCAGATTCTCAGCCCATCCCCAGCAGACGTCTTTGTGTGGTCTACCCAGAAACTGAACCAAAAAAGGAGTTTCATCTTGGCCATCTGTTCTTGGCTTTGGCCAACTGGGGTCAGGGAAATCTAAAAACCTAGGGGAGCATGGATCCAGTAGAAGTGCCCAGATATCCCTTTCCCCAGGCCTCAGTGGCATCCCTCATCACCTCCCCAACCCCAGTCTCCCAGCAGCGTGGCTGCCTGGTCCTCGCACTAGCTCAAAATATAGGCAGGGGAACACACAGTGCAAAAAGCAAACGATGAACAGAGTAATTCGTGACACACACAATACAAAAATAAAAATACAGAGTGCCCCACCCCACCCCTTTAACCTAAACTTCATGTACCTATATCATCTTGGAGGAGCCAAAAACAAAAAAAAAACAAAACAAAAAACAAGCTTTCAAGTTCAGCATCCTGGGCCAGCTGTGACTGGCCCTGGGCAGCTCTGTTAGCTGGGTGGGCTTGGCTCCAGGGGACTCTACCCAGGCCCCCACCATACTTCTTCCTGTTTCCTCACTTCTCCTTTAGTTTTTGTGAGCCATAGAAAGATATTCCTTCCTTTCGGACACAAGCAGAGGAAAATGCCCATCCCTATCCCTGAGCTCAGGGGAAAGAAGTGGGCTTGGAAACAGGAGTGGGCTTGGAAGCAAAGCTGCTTGGCTTACAGTACCATTAGGAAATGGCCCCAGGAGCCAGGGTTTCCTTCTGAGACTCTGAGTCACTGAAGGGATGGGTTGAGGTGAGGAGGCGGGACCCCTCCTTCCTCAGAGACCCAGGCAAACTAACAAACAAGGCAAAATGGAGGCAGCACATCCTCCTTCCTCATCTCGTCTCCTTCGCTGGCAGTGGACTACAGCTATGGGGACTTCTGATGGAAGACGAACCGAAGCCACTGTCAGAAGCTCAGTCAATAGGATGTCCACTGCCCCAGGCAGGGGGTCCCCAGGATCAAGGCCATAGGATGCCATCCTTTAAAGCAGGGAGCTTTGTGAAGCACTCCAGAAGTGTTCCTCTTACTGCGGCCTCAGGCCACAGCCATCCAGATGCCTGACTCAATACCCTACTACTGAGGCCTAAGTCACAGCTAAAATAAAGGGCTCCAACTCTCAAAGGACTAAATGCTGGCCCAGAGTAACTCATCAAGAGTCAAAACCCAGGACATGAGCCCAAAGGCTACTTACTTTGTCACATAACAAACAGTTCAAATATATGGAGCTCTTTAAGAACATTAAAAAAAAAAAAGACAAAATTAAACACATTGTAAAATGATGAGCTTTGTCTGAGATTCTATGGTGCTCCAGCCCAAGCAGAAGCTAATCCTGCTGCCTTCCATCCACAAAATTCCTTGTAGCTTGGCTGGGTCCTCCCTCATTGCTGCCCTAACTGGGAAAAGGATAACAGTGACCAGAAAGGAAGAGAACAGGGAAGCTTCATTTCCTGCAGAAGTTTTTCCAGGGAATTTAAGACAGACACTTAGATGCTAAGGTTGGCTTCAGAGCTGCCAGGACTATGGCTGACTGGAAATCTTTCAGCCCCGTCACACCAAGAACTCAACTGTAACTTGGATAGGGAGATGAAAGGGCAGAGGGGCATACTATTAAGATCAGTGAGAGGCACCCCCGGGCCAGATACCATCAGTCTAGCTCTGTGGGGCAGCCCTGGGCATAAACCAAAACTGGTTGACTTGTGCCACAGACACAAGATGGGAAAAACTAACATCAGACACTAGACAGACACTCTAAACAGTGGTCAGTCACTTAGTAGGGCTCAAGTCTCTGAGGTGGCTCTTAAGTTATGCTAACATAAGCCTTTTCTAATCCAAAGACCAGAAGAGACTTTTAAGGTCAAGTGTTGTGTTGCTGCAGGCTGGAAAGCATCCCTGTCCCCCGGCAGCAAGACCCTACAGAGGGGCCAGTAAAAGAACTGCTGGGTCAGGTCCTCCTGGCTGCTGGCTCAGAGATCCAGGGAGGGAAGTACCAACAAGGTGAGGTGGTAGAGAATAAGACATTCAAGCAAAGGGAACCCCAAATCCCCATGTCTCCTTCCCTTCTTGGCAATAACTTAGCAGGATGACTGGGAGAGAGAGAAGGGATTTCAAATGAGCCAGATTAAGGGGGGGAAATGAGAGGAAATCAAGTCCCCAACAGGCACTGAAATTAAAATGATTTGTTGTGGTAACAAGTCAGAGGCAACTTGAGGACCTGACATAAACTATTCGTCTTGGATACCAGACAGTCCTCTAACTGGCACATGTCAGGGAGACAAGCAATGACAAAGCGCAAACACTTAAGGTGGAAGCATCATTAGGCTGAAACCAGAAAGGCTTCCAAGTAAGGAAGTATCTACTTTTCTTTCTTTTTTTGTTTAATCCCCCTCTGTTTTCATCTTTATCATACAAATTATACACCTTCACACATACACAAAGCACACACACTTCCAATCCCAGGACATCTGAAAACTTATCTGGACGTCACTTCGGAACATACCCAACTCCCAGCGCTGGTCTTCTCAGGTAATAAGATGACATTTCCCTGCTGTTAATTTCTAACCTAAAAAAAGGAACCATGTCTGCTCTGGGTTCAGAGTTCTTTCCACTAGGTGTGCAGACGAGGATCCTTGAACGTGTAGGATCCGCTTTACCCTAAGTACCCTGGAGAGGAAAGAGACGGCTGGGGCCAGCCACAAAGAGAGCACAAGGACTGAAGCGGGGCTGGGACCAGTGGTGGATGAGGGCTGCTCTCTACCCACTCTGCCTCCTTTTTTCTCCTTTAATTTTTGTGTGTGATTTTTGTCTGTTTGTTTTTTTTGTTAATCACTGTGAAAAATACAGAAACCAAAACGAATATGTTTGGTTTCTTTCCCTCACCCCTCCACCCAGTTCAGGATGGTATTTGTTCTCACAACCGGCAGAGGCAGAAGAGGGTTGGAATGAAGACTCCGAAGGCCACCAGGATGGGAAACATGAGGCTGCTGTTGTCCGAGGCATAGGGGTTGGGCGTGCGGGGGCCTGACTGCACCCGGTTCTTATTGGTCTGTCTTTTGAGGTTAGACCCTTCATCGTATTCTTCTTCTTCCTCCTCCTCCTCTTTCTTCTCCAGTCCTGGATGAGGCTGCAGCTTTGGTACATCTGACACGAGAAAACAGAGGCCTGTTAAGTAAGATCCACGGCATTTGAGTGAGACCCTTAAGAGCCGTAAATGAGCCACAACAAAGAGATGCTACGACCTATGCTGGGTCCACAGGGAAAAAAAAGAAGTAGCAGAAATAGCTCCTGGCCTAGAGGATAGCAGATTGCTGCAAACACTTAGTCTTCTTTAGATTTAACTAAAACACAGTAAAAGCCCTGCGCCCAGGGAGGTTCGCTATCTCCCCTTCCTGTCCTACTTCTTCAGAACCACGAGAGGACCAGATTGAACAGAGACAATGACCCGACACCCAAAACTTAACCTTTTCAAATCCCTCCTGCAGCCTCCGCAATCCCACATTCCCTTCTGATTCACAAAGCAACTGAGGAAAAGCTGAGCCACAGAGCCTTGGGTTGTCAGCACTCACTACCGCTCTGCTCTGCCTCCTCCTTAGGGGATCAAGCTACAAATCTGTTTTTGTGGCAAGACTTCTGCCTAGATGTCAGAATACCAGCATCTGGGGACACATCAAGACAACAGGATGAGCCCCCTGGTGCATTCAGGATGAGTTGGGAAAATGTACAGAGGTGGAATGGAGGTGAAAAGTCACTTAGACACAAGCTTTCTCTGCAAAAAATAAGCCTGGGAAGCTGGTGGGTAGGATCATCGCAATGCTGAGAAAGCGATACACCCTAAGGCTGGATCCCAAGAACAAGGAGACATTGGTAAGTAAACTTTTGTCCAGTACAGTCCAGCAATTCTGGACTCTCTCAGAGCATACCAAAATGCTAAAGGACTCCTCCTCCTTTTGTCTTTTCCCTTTTTGCTCCCAGGAAATAGATGTCAAAGAAAGAGAATAAGGACAAGTTTTAGGCAATTCCAAAAGACTACAAGGTCAGGGCACACCAGTAGGTACCATTATTAAGCCAAATTTACAGTGAAGTTAAAGAAATTTGTCCAAAACCAAAGAGCTGATTAAGTGGCAGCAACAAAATTTGAACACAGACCTTACTCCAAAGCTTATGGCCAGCACCATGCTACACTTCATCCCCATCCATCTGGCTCTGGATTCCCCACAATTTGGCTTTAAGTGTTCTCACAAGAGTGATCAGCTAAATTATTCCCCCAAGGGTTTCCTCAACTATATCCTTCAGCCCAAGGAAAAAAGGAGGTTAAAGACGCCACTTACCATCCACTGTCCCAGCCATGATGTAGAGTGCACAAACTTTGGGATTGTCATAGTACCCCTAGGAAATGGGAAACCATGGTCAGCACCACACAGCAGTAAACATTCCCCCTGCACCCATTCTTTTATTAAACATTTCCTCAGCAGGGAGGGCAGAGGGAGAGCATTACCTTAACAAACTCGATGTAGAGTTTCCCTGTGAAGGTGGACACCTCCCCTTGGACACTCAGCTTCCCCTTTCTGATGCTCATAGGGATGATTTCATCATGAGCTGTGCTGTGCCCAACACGATCAAAGATATCCAAGTCCTTCACCACAACATGGCCATTCAATCGCACATCAAATACCTTCCACAATTAAAAAAAAAGAGAGAGAGAGAGAGAGACAATGTCAAAACCATCAGCTTCATACCCCTTTAGCAGCTGGACATTACCTGCCTGGATCTTCAAGTTCAGAAATAATTTTTAAAATGACAGGGCTGGATATAGTCAAGGGTACCAAGTTCTTTACATGAGCTAAATCAAAGCCAAGTTCTTTCACTGTCCTTAGGAACAAAGAATACAAACAAAAAGCTCAACATGGACAGAAGGAAATTCGCAAGAGACAGGAAAAGAATAAGGCTAAATACAAGAAAGTGCTGACAACCAAGGAAGACAACCAGGATCAGTTAGTTGCCAAGAACTAAGATTCTGGCATTGCCTTCTGTCACCAACCCCCAAGGCAAGTGCAGCCTTGTGAGCAATGGGACATTGCTTCTCTAGGGGCAGAAGGAATCCAGCTTTTCCTCAAAGCTCACCTGTTCCTCCCTTCTGGGGAGGCTCTTACATTCTCTGGCCCATAGCAGGGGACTATCCAAGAGTGGCAATGTCCCACTGACCAGGCCTCACCTTCTGCTGGGACTGTGCAAAGTAGACCTCGGCAAATTTCAACACCAGCACATAATCCCCCTCCTCCTTAATGGGCACTTCGTAGCCAAAAGTCTCCTCATTGTACCGCTCTGTTTGATACAGGATCTGGTCCTCCGGGTTGGAACGCAGGATTGGCAGTTTCATACCGTAGTCAGAGGCTGTGGACAAAAAACAAGAGAAACCACATCAGAGGCAAGACACACAAAAAAAGGAGAGACCCCAGAACTGCTAGCCATTTCCAGGGCAACGCGAGTAACCTTCCCAGGGGAAGGGGCCACCCCCTATCCGCCTGGCTCTAAAGAGACCAGACACAAAGGCAAGAATTAGAGAGCCATTACCAAGGAAGAGTAAAGTGAGAGAAACCAAACACTAATTACCCCAACAGCTCCCTAACCCTCAGAGTAGAACTTTTTAAAAGCCTGTTAAAATGACTTTCCTCAACTGCACAGAGAGTGACAGGAAGAAAACAGGCGATAGCTACAGTTCCTGGCTCCCTGAGAAGGGGAACTTCAGAGAAAGCTCATAAAACAGGGGGGGATGGCCAAGAACTCTGCAAGATGATTAAGTTCAGAGAATGTGTGTGGTTTGTTTTGTTTTGTTTTTTTCATTCAGAAAAGCTCAAGAGTCTAAAACAAACAGGCTATGTTAGGAAAGTCATTTCTGCATTGTCTTTATTGCAAGTAAGATACCAGCTTAGTTGCTTTTTATAATTTTCATTCACAAAGTTCCAAGGCTGGTAAAGAGAAACATGCTCATAAGAAGGGTGTGATGCTAATTTCCTTTACATGCAAGCACCTTAATTCTCACAAACTCACAAAACTCAACCTCACCTACTCTCTCTTGCACATTCCCTCAGTTAAACTGAAAGAAGAAAAAAAGTTCCTACTGTGTCCCCAGCACCTAACAAGGTGGCTGGCACATAAAGAGGCACTTAATATGATTTGCTGAACTAACAAACAGCAACAAAGGAGGTGCCTGCACAGCAGTGAAGCCATGCTATTCTCTCCACAGGGCTAGAGCCATCCTATAGCAAGAAAAAAATCTGCCAAGGTCCTACTGGCACCTCTGGCCTAAGATGCCCAAGTCCTTGGGGAGCCACCTTTCCCATGTCATAGACTGACAAGGAATAAGGCAGGGTAAAAGTAAAAAGACGCCTGGGTGGCTCAGTTGGTCGAGCATGTGGCTCTTGATCTCAGAGTTATGAGTATTCAAGCCCCACTCTGAGCATAGAGCTTACATTAAAAAAAAAAAAAAAAAAAAAAGGTAAAAAGTTACATATCTTGGGTAGGTATCAGAAGAGCGGAAAACCTCTATTGCCCCCAGCCCTCTTCCCCAGCCTTGGTAGAAGACAAAACTATGTATGTTTTTCTCCCGCTCCATAACAAACTAGACTGGGGTCTTTCCTCAAACATAAGACACCAACCACACTCCAGCCCCAGAGATGAATAGCTATGCTTCCTCCTTCGAAAGTAGCTTCTCTGATTCCTTTATCATGTAAACACAATGAGGCTTTCCAGTGCTCCATAAATCTACTTTCCAAACTACAGACTTAGCAATGATTTTGGTACAGGCCCAGTCGCTCCTCCAGCCCGGAATTAAGATTTCAAAACCACCTTCCAATCTCACACAGTGACTCTGAAGACATTTGGCACCTAGGTCCTTTGGGAGATGTCCAAGAGCAGTCATCCCTGGAGCTTTACCTTCTGAATCATCAAAACTCCAAGGGGATCTTTTATCTCCAAGGGAGGTAAAAGAGTAACTAAAAGAGCCAGTGGCTAAGGTCAAGCCCTCAAAAAAATAAACATAACTGTTAACAGTTCCTGTAAGGGGACAGTTAGCCATGACATCAGATGGACCTGATGAGACAATGCAATAGGAAACTCACTGCCCTTTTGTCTTCAGACCTTTTTCTTCTTATTTCTTCTCAAGAAATAGCACTACAAAGGATGTACTGCCAACACGCCTCAGCTCCTTCCCAGGCTCAAACCATTACACCAGGGCACAAACCCATAAAGATTAAAAGACTGCTATTTCTCTTCCACTTGAGTTCTAAGAATTTCCTTCTTCCATGAGAACCATGATCCTTACAAATTTGGAACATTAACTAGATTTGATTTTTAGATACACAGAAAATTTTGTGCATGTGTGGGGAATTTTTTTTTTTTCTTGCCGAGTGGAAAAAGTGAGAAACTGACAGTAATGTAATCTGTAACAGCCTCAGTCTCACAACTAAGAAAACTCAGCCATGTGAATAAAAACTACTTAACAACCTTGGAATTACCTTTAAATATTTTCCCTTTAAAGCCCAAGTGGCTTTCCCAAGAGATCTGCCACATGTAAAGTTGCATTTGCCCAAGTCCCAAGAGATGCAGCAGCAAAAAGGATTTTTTTCTTTCCCCCTTAGACTTTATGTATTCACAGCTAAACAGCTTTCTCTAAAATACAGTGAAGTGCACACAATCAGCACACTGCTGAAGTTGGCACAATATAGTTCAGACAGTTAACCAGAAAGGAAGGGGGCCAAAGGGCCTACATTATGTCTGCTGCTAAGATTCTTAGTTCAGGACAATGGAGGAGCCAGGCTGCTCGAAAAATTCAGCCCGTTTTATAAGACAGGCCTGGATCTGAATCCTGGCTCTGCCACCTATGACGGGGTTTGGAACAAATTATTTTCTCCAGGTGTTTTTCACCTGTAAAATGGGGGCTACAACCCACTTAAATTCTCTACCTATGAAATTCTACTACTTGGAGGGCCTGAAGATGAAGCCTGCCTCTTAGGTGACAGTACAGGGAGAGAATTCTAAACAAATCCCATGGCCTTCAGCAAATCAGAGGGAGCAGTGACTCTCATCCTCTTTTTAGTTCTTATCTCCCCAAAGCCAAATCCCTCCCCAGCCAAAAGGAAGGTTGCCCAGAAAAGGGTCTTCCTTAGGCTTGCAGAATCAGTAGTCTGATAGGCTCAGGCTCTAAGCTACCTTTTTACCCCTCTGGAATCATGATATGCCCTACTTGTCACTTCATGTAAAAGGTCACTGAGCACAGAAAAAGATACACTTTAACCCATTCTGGACAGAAGAGTTTTCAGACTCAGGGCCACTGATTTCTAAAGCATCGTAAGTTATACTAAAAAAGGAAAACAAGGCCCAGAGAGGTAAAGTGTGTTCTTCAAGGTCATACAAATGATCAGCAGGTATCTTTCTATGAAGAGGAAATAGCCTCTCCCAAAACCAAGCCAAGTTTTATGCTCTCAGGCCAAATAACCAGGTCTTTTCCTCCTCAGTCAGGAGGAACCCACAATGAGCAAGTTGAAAAGAACCCAGAATGTTCAGCATGCCAAAACCCCAAGTTGAGCACTGCCGAAGCATAGTGGTACTACCATCTGGTGAAGCACACAAGTTGAAAAAGCCTTTCCCAAGCTGTAAGTATCTCCGATGAGCACTAGCTATCCTCAAGGCAGAAACGAATTTCAATAAATATTATGGAGTGCCTTTGAAAGCAAAGGCCACTAGGTGCCCTAGGCCACTCAGTTACAAGAATGCTGAACTACAAAGACACTACAGAGAAACACCAAGTTCAAAAGCAGGCCAAACCCTTATCTGGATTAACTTGGCAACAAATACCTGAATTCAGTCAACATAAAATGAACTTCCTTCAGCATGACAGAACAGTATCAGAGGCATGTGGCAAAAGAAGTAAGACATACAGCTCCTACCGCAATTAGTGGAAATAGCTGCATGAGGCAAGGGTCTCCAAGTACCTGGCACATCCTCCTAAACGGTGCCAGAGAAGGGAAGGCAGAGTGAACAGCTACACCTCCCTCTGTGGTGCCGACTCCTTAGCACAGAAAGAAACTAGAGTTGCCTCCCGAGAGTGGAAGCTGAACCACATCTCAGGCCCAGATCTAAGGCCACCAAAAATTACTCTCAGGAACCCAGTGTGCAATGTTGCAACAGGCTGGTCCAAGCTGCAGCTGACAACCAGCCTCCACTCTTCATCTACCCCTTCCTATTGCTACAATTCATGGTCCACGTTTGTCATACTCTCACAGAGTGGAGCAGGGAACCTGTTTATAGAGTGCCCCAAATGTCGGGCTCCAGTACACATGGGCTTGGGTAGGTCTCATGTAATTTTACCTGCTACAATAAGCTCCAAAGAAAGTGCAACCATGAACCAATAACCGAAGGACACAGAGACTGGATGAATGCTGACAAGCACCAGCACCTCCCCCGCTCCACCCCCAAAATCACCTACACCAGCAAATTAAAACCAGGATTTCCGAATAAGAGGAGAAAGAAGCTGGGAACTAAACCTGTATGGTCTTAGCTTTTTCCTCTGCACAATAAACCTAATAGGATAATGTAACCTATGTGAAGCCTGGTATCTGTTAAGTGAGAGAAACCATCTGCACACTGTCCTCACCACTGCTATCTCAAGAGGCAAAGTCCACAAATGGTCTCTAGTTTCCTCAAGGGCTCCTTCCTCCCTGCCCACACCCATGAGGAAAGAGGAAGGGTCCAGGATGGAGATAGCAATGACCTCCTGCTTAAATATTAAGTCTGGCTTTGGCTGCTGTTACAGCTGCTAAAGACTGGAGCCCTGACTCAGCTGAACCCAAGCTACTGAGACCCACATGCCAGGGCTAACTAAATTCCAAGACAAACATAGAACTTCAGAAAACAGCCCTGTGTCCCAACACCCTCACATGTATGGAAGCAATAAACTCGCTAATATAACAAACTCCAGGACACTGCAATTATCTTGGAAGAACTAAGTTAAACCCTTTCCTAAAGGCAAGAGCCAAATCTGGGCATCGTGGAAAGAATGAGAGAAAGTCTGTCTCTTGGTTTTCTGGAGATGGCATACTGCCAATTTGGCAGCCTCTGAACCCAGCATACAACATAAATCTCCTTCCAACACATGAAGTAAGGAACTTCCCTCTTAAACCTGTTGTCCAATCCCACTTACAGAAGAAACAAGAGTCTAGAGCAGATTTTCCCAAAGTCTGGTCTGGGGATGACCAACATCAGAAGCCCCTGGTGCAGAAAGGTGGGTTTAATCTACTAGGTCTGGAAATTGCATTTTTAACCAGCTGCCCTGGCTATTCTTACCCTAGCTTTGAGAACTGCGCAGCTCTCTAAAAACCGCTGTTGCTCGTCAGTTAAGTCAAAATCATTTTTCCCATACACTGGAATCATACCTCTCAAGGCCACTTAGGGTAGGCTCTACACACTCTGGAACCCAATACTCAGATCTTACACTGGCTGACCCAGTTGACACTCTATCAGCCTCACGTGCAGAATGGCTTCAATATAACCACCCTCTGGGGTGGCCTCAACTTCCACCTTTAAGCACACATATTCCTAGCTCTAAAAGGGGGGCGGGAGGAGGCTACAATCAAACTTTCCTGGCCCATCCTCTTCGAAGATTCCTTCCTATGCTGGCTAAGAATCAAGCCCCGTTCCTGCAGAAGGGGTAAGAAAAGCGGCTCGTTTCTGGGATGGCAGGAATCTACCAGGAACTGTCTTGATAGGAGAGCAAAACCACCCAGGCCTGGGGCTCTGATAACCTACAACCCGTGAGGCCTCGAGGTGGCAAGAGACCGCCCTCGTCTTTACTTTCCCAGATCGGGTGGAAGCGAGGGGTTAAGAAAATGCAGGATGTGAGGTCCAAATATAACTTCTCGCCAACTCTGCCTCAATTGTTCTTCGTAGCTTCGAGCCAGCGCCAGGCTCTGAGCTCGGACCGGGTCCCAGGAAACTGCTGAGAGAGACACTTGGCTCCAGAGACGTGGCCCCAGGGTCGAGGAGGGGGCTCAGGGCCCGCAGCCCTCGGCCGGCTGCTCCCAGCACGGCAGGCCCCGGATCCCACTGCTCGGCTGAGGGGCTCTCACCTCGGCCCACCCGGCCTTCCAAAGGGTCCTTGCGGAAGTGGATCCCGTGCACGTCCACATGCGCCTCGCCGCCCGCGTTGACGGCCCAAATGACGCTCTCGGGTAGCCCGGCCCCCGCGGAGCCGACCACGCCGAGCCCCGGCCCCCGGAGCGCCGGCAGCAGCAGCAGCAGTAGCAGTCGCAGGAGCGCCACCGCAGCTCCCTCAACCGCCCGGGCCCCCAGCATGGCGGCCACCACAGCGGGGGCAGCCTCCGCCGACCCTCGTCCTCAGCCGGCCGCCAGGCCGCCCCGGACTCAGAAAAACAGCACCACGGGCCGCTCTGCCTCGGCCGCCGGGGACATGTCGCTCTCAGGCCTCCTTCTCAGCCACGGGTGCCGCCTCCCACCTCAGGAACAACCTACCCCGCCGCCCAGCCCCCGGCCACGACGCTGCAGCCAATCAGCGCCCGACCCTCATTAATTACCCATAACCCCGCCGAGAAACGCCCGTTCATTGGCTGCCAGGCGAGGGAAAGGGCGTGGCTACTCCCAGGCGCCGGCCCAACCATCAGGCTCGAGAGGGAGCGCGCGCACAGGTTGGGAGTTCGGTTGAAGCGGCGGTTAAATGCGGAAGTGGCGGGGTGCAGCGCCCAGGCGGCCCCGGAATCCCGCAGCTGAATAGGAAAGGTGGCCTAGGAGGGAAGGTTTAGAGTAGGGCGCACTGACACGTCGCCAACACTTCCGGTGCTCCAGATCTTGGGACCGAATAGGCTCCCGAGGGGGCGTTGCTGACTTTCCCGCCCCCTCTTCCTTTCTCAGGGAGAGGCATGAACATAAGCTCTAGTAGGAGTGTACACTCTTCCGACCTGAGCCTCAGTCTTTTTCTCCTTGTGAGGCAGAGAACCCATTCTCCCCTAGAGAGGCCACAAGCACAGCTCTTCAGAGCACGCGTCCCACGAGGACAACACCCCGCCCCCACCCCTTAGCGGGCTCAGGGCTTGTGGTAGCGTCCAGGCGGCCGTCCAATCAGAAGGCTCCAACACAGCGGAAATGCGTGGCCTTGGGGGGGAGGGGCTCCAGCTACCCGTGTATCCATAGCGACAGCCTCGGCCCCGCCCCAGCGACTCGGGGACGGCATCGGGGCTTCCCCCACGTTGGTGTGGACAGTCGAGCGTGGTGCCCAGTCTGGAGGTGTATGCTCGACCGGAGCTCCTTCTCTGCTCCTTGGCAGTTCACCCAGCATTTTCCTACATTGGCGATCCCTGCGCTGCGGTCGCTGTCCGAACTCCCCACTTTTCAGAGACAGTGAGGCCCAAAGAGGGTCGCAGAGTTGGCCAAACGGTGACACCGCAAGTTGAGGGCAGAGCCAAGGCAAATTCCGCAAATATTTTTTTGAGACCCTACTACTATGGTTGGCAGATTTAGCAGATAAAATACAGGAAGCCCAGTTGAATTTGAATTTCAGATAAACAAATGGGACATACTTATATGAAAAAATAATTCATATTTTGTTTAAAATCCAAATTTAACTGGGATTTTTGCATTTTACCCGACAACCTTACCTACTACATGCCAGGCAATGGGCTTTGTGCAGCAGTGAACAAAAACACGCCCAGGGTCCTGAATGAGAATTGCAGATTTTGAACTACCCACAGCTCAATTATTTAGTTAGAACAGAGATAAACAAAATGGGATACCAAAATGGAGAGCATCAGTGAAGAATTTAAATGCCCCATAATTCCTTCCCCAGCCCCCAGGGTCAGACCCCACAGGAGTAACTTTTAGAGTATCCCCTCTTGGTCCCACTTCCCCCCTATATTATATGGCAAGGATCTGGACTAGCTTGCCCCTACAGCCATGTTTCCCGCCTCAAGGCACCTCTGGAGTCCTGCACTCGGGTGTCTTATCCCACTCTCCACTCTCTCAAAACTTGTCTTTGGAGGAACCTGGTAAGTCAGCTCTTGAATAGCCCTCAGGGCGGGGGTGTAGTGCAAATGGGGATCAAAGGTACAAAGAGGTGATGGGGGGCTTCTTCCCTCCCCGGCAGTTGCCCTTCAGAGCCCATGTTCTAGCCCACCCCCTACACCACCTCCTGGAGCTCATGTTTATTTTATCCTTAAGGCAGCCTAGTCCAGGAGAAGCTATCACAAAAATGGATTAAATTTTGGGGAGCCCTCAAAAGACCTAACCTATGCCTCCTCTCAGTTCCCCAGAGCCTTGGTCACCCCACGAGATAAATAAGATACTTGGCTAGCCCCCACTGGGCTCCTCAGATTCCATTCCTGGCTGGGCTACCTGTGTACAAAGGAGCCTGGCCCGGTTTTTTGAGATTCAGTAGCTGGTGGATTAGACTACCTCTTAGGTAAAACAAGAGTTCTGAGACCCGGAGGCAGGATGAGCATGGAATCTGAGCTAGATTGCCTGGGTTCTAAGCCCTGCTCCACCATTTACTCACTGTGGCCTTGGGCAAGTTATGTACCTCTCGGAGTTTCGGTTTGCTCAACTGTGGAAGTAGTAGTTCCTACTTTGAAGGCTAGATCTGAGGTTTATAGAAGATAATGCAACCATTTGACCCAGCAATTTCACTCCATTTTACCCAAGAAATGAAACTAGTGTCCACACAAAAACTTGTACACGAATGTTCATAGCAGCAAAAGTGGAAGCTACCCAAAAGTCCATTAACTGATGAATGGATAAACAAAACTTGTATATCTATATAATAAACTATTTTTGAGCCAGAAAAAGTAATGAAGTACTGATATACACTACAACATGGATGAACCTTGAAAACATGCTGAGTGAAAGAAGCTAGACCTAAAAGGCCACAAGTTGTATTACTGAATTTATATAAAATGTTCAGAATAGGCAGATCTATAGAGACAGAAAACAAATTCATGGTTGTCTGGGGCCGGGGGAAAGGGAGGTGGGGGGATGATAGCTAAAGTCTTTTTTATTTTTTAATTTAATTTAATTTTTTAAAGATTTTTATTTTATTTATTGAGAGAGAGAGTGATAGAGGGAGAGCATGAGAGGGGGGAGAGTCAGAGGGAGAAGCAGACTCCCCGCCGAGCAGGGAGCCCGATGCGGGACTCGATCCCGGGACTCCAGGATCATGACCTGAGCTGAGGCAGTCACTTAAACAACTGAGCCACCCAGGCGCCCTAAAGTCTTTTTTAATAATTTACTTGAAGCCCACAGCACCCTCTCAGGATAGAGAACTTGCCGTCCATGGAGTGACAGGAACTGAGATTTTGGGGTCACACAAAACTGGTTCAGTTCCTTTCTCAGTGGCTTCCCAACTACATCTGTTACTGCTTTTCTCTGTAATGACCTCTTTCCTAAAATGCATATGATCATCCACCTCACAGTTGTAAGGATTAAACGAGGAAAAAAAAAAAATAGACACCTAACAATGAATTATCTGAAAAAAGAAATAAAGAAATCTATTCCATTTACAACAGCATCAAAAATAATAAAGGGGGGGTAACTCTCTCGGGTCCCCTCCCTTCTCAGGAGCTTGTACTACCACTTTACTATCACTCAACAAACTTGCTTTGCTGCCTACCAGTCCATCTGCTCTACCTCTTCATTCTTCGAAGCGGCATGACCAAGAGCCGTGCACCATGAACACTGACAGAGAAAAAAACAATTTTATTTATTTATTTGACAGAGAGAGACACAGCGAGAGGGAACACAAGCAGGGGGTGTGGGAGAGGGAGAAGCAGGCTTCCCGCAGAGCAGGGAGCCCAACACGGGGCTCGATCCCAGGACCCTGGGATCATGACCTCAGCCGAAGGCAGATACTTAATGACTGAGCCACCCAGGCACCCTGGTGACTTCTCTTTTCTTTGTAATATAAGAGGCAAGGCCATCTGCTGAAAATGCAAAGGAGAAAGGCCTAAAACTAGAGCAGGAACATGCCTGGATGAAGACTTCAGGATTCTTCCAGAACAATGTGATGAAGACAGAGCAACAGGGTGACCTACAATGTTGGCAGCAATTATGGAAATAATGAATTATAAAATCTTAGCGGGAGGAAGTAAAGACTCGCGAGGACCAGTGGGTCTGGAGAAGGATGGTCAGTCCTTTGGAAGGCCTGATGAGTTTGGATTAGCTGCTACTCAAGAGTTCAGTTTGTCAGTTAATGTTAGGAAATAAAGCTTAAAATGTGAAAAATAAATAAATAAATAAAGGGCCACCTGGGTGGCTCAGTCAGTTAAGCATCTGACTCTTGGTTTCAGCTCAGGTCATGATCTCAGGGTCCTGAGATAGAGGCCCACCTCTGGCTCGGTGCTCAGTGGGGAGTCTGCTTAGGATCCTTTCCGTCTCCCTCTGCCCCTCCCCCTTGTGCGTGCAAACTCTCTCTCTCTCTCAAATAAATAAATCTTGAAAAAAAAATAAAGTATTTGGGGATAAACTTAACTAAGTGAAAGATCTCTACTCCAAAAACTGTAAGACATCAGTGGATGGACTGGAAGAACTAATACTGTTAAAATGTCAATACTACCAAAAGCCATCTATAGACTCAGTTCAATCCCTGTCAAGATTCCAATGGCATTTCTTTACAGAAGTAGAAAAAAACAGGGCGCCTGGGTGGCTCAGTCGTTAAGCGTCTGCCTTCGGCTCAGGTCATGATCCCAGGGTCCTGGGATCGAGCCCCACATCGGGCGGGCTCCCTGCTCGGCGGGTAACCTGCTTCTCCCTCTCCCACTCCTCCCCCTGCTTGTGTTCCCTCTCTCGCTGTGTCTCTCTCTGTCAAATAAATAAATAAATAAATAAATAAATAAATAAATAAATAAAGTAGAAAAAAACACTCCTAAAACCACAAAAGATCCCAAATAGCCAAAGAAATCCTGAGAAAGAAGAACAAAACATGAGGCATCACAATTCATGATTTCAAGCTATTCTATAATGCTATAGCCATTAAAAAAAAAAATTTGGTGTACATCAATGATTTCTCACTAAAATTGGAAAAATACAAAAAAAAATTTTAATAGACATCTTTGTTTGTGGAAGAAAAACACACTTTTTGTGGAAAATATAGACAACTCAGAAGAGAACTTTAAAAAGATAAAATTCACTATAATTCCATCCAAAAGTGGGATAAGACCTGTAAACCTGGGCCCTGATGGACAGTTTCTCTATAACCCTTACTTCCCACCCACTTATTCTCACAACCACCACAAGAAGTTGGGAAAATAATGTCCAGCATTTTGCAGATGAGAAGCTAAAGTTCAGTAGGGTTAGGTGATTTGCCTACACAATGAGGGCCAAAATCTGTTTTTTTGGTTTCTCATCTAGTACTTTGCCTCTGAACCTCTTAGATACCACTTGGTGCGAATCGCAGCTCTGCCATTAAAATACTGTGTGACTTTGGGTAAATGAATTCATCTCTCTGAGCCTCAGTTTCCTCATCTGCAAAATGGATAGAATAATTGTACATACCTTGTAGAATTGTGAAAAATAAAAATACATATTTTAAACAAGAAAAACAAAAAGGACATGTTTTACAAGCTAGCATGGTGAGACCCTGAAGCCCACAGCTAAATGCTCAATAAATATTCGTCATGGGTGTTTGGGGGCATAGAGCCCTGGATTCAAAGCCTAGCTCTACTTTTGTAGAGCTGTGTGGCCTCGGGAAAGTCATTTCTCCTCTCTGGGCCTCAGTTGCCTCCTCTGTGCAATGGTAATAATTAGAAGATCCACCATACTAGGGTGATAGGAGCCCTTAACAGAATGCCTGGCCCATAGTAGGCCCTCAGTGAACAGTAGCTATTAATCACATAAAAAGAAATAATTATAACATATAATACTGGCAACTGAATAAATAGAAAAGGTCTTGGCTAAAAAGTTGGGAAAAACCCTCCCACACACAGGAGAAGGGAAAAACCAAAGGGAACCAGAGTTCAAAAGTGGAAAACGGAACAGCTGCTGGTAAGCCCCCAGAGGCAGGCACCTTGACCCACAAAACTGAAAAGGGGTGTGTCTTCCTGAACAGATAAGGATCAGAAGAACAAAGCATTCTATTAATTAAGTCTTGCCTATTTTAAGTTTATGGAATATTCTTTCCCTTAAAGATAAGCTCACAATTAAAGTTCAAAAGGTAAACACAGAAAGGGGGGGGCAGTCCTGCCTTCTGCTCAGCAACCCCTGCCAGCCCTTGGACTCAGAGGTGGGTGGTCTGGTCCCAAAGCCAAGTTTCCTCACCCAGGGCCTCTAGCAGCCAGACAGCAGGGGACCAGATCTACCCAGAGAGCCTGGGAACCAGCCCCATGGTGTCTCCTGGTCCTGGCCCCCAGCGAGCAACTGGAACTGAACTTCAGGGGAGGGAGAATAGACTCGGCTTTTCCTCACTTCCCCCAGGAGGATATGAGTCACAGGGAAGAAGTCAGGCAGGACTAGAGTTGCCTAGGATGTGGACAGAAAAAGCAAGCGCCTTCCCATCTATGTGGCCTTGGGCAAGTCACTTCCTTTCTGCATCTCACCTGTAAATGAGGTGATGACAACCTTCAGCCTCCTAAGATTGGAATGAGGATTATAGAAAGTAGACTTCAGGAGAGTGCCTTCCATGGTCATCGTAAGTGTTCCACATAAGCTAAATGTTCTTATTATTTACCAGATTCTTTTCATTGTGTTGAGGACACAATTTATGGAGCCAGGAACATCAGGGAGTGTTTACTGTCTACTCGAGGTGTAAGCTTGGCAAGTCACATCCCCTCCCTGAACCTCAGTTCCCTCATCTGTAAAATGAGGTGATTATAAAGATGGAGTGAATTGATGAATAAAAAAAACTTAACCTATACCCAACAATACCATGTAAATAAATAAAGTTGCTGCTTTCTCCTTTCTGTTCCCTCTCCTGGAGCTGGGCAAATTAGGGAAGCAATAAGAAATATGATAGGCAGTGCTCACACATTGGACTGTAAATGGCTAGTTTACTTGCAGCTATCCCTTTAGACCAGAACTTTCTATCATGATGGAAATGTACATTTTCTCCATCTAGTACAGTGGCCACTAGCCCCCTATGGCTATGGAACATTTGAGATGGGGCTGGTTTGTCTGGGGAACTAAATTTTTATCCCATTTTAATGAATTTAAATTTAAATAGCCACATGTAGCTTGTGGCTACCATGCTGGACAGCAGAGTTTGGATTGTAAGCTCCATGAGACCAGCCATCAGATGTCTTTTTGTCCTTATATCCCAAACACCCAGCAGAGGACCTGGCACATAGTATGTGCTCAGTGTATATTTGTTGACTGAAAGAATTACCAGAAGCAGAACTGACAAGAGAACATTCCAAGATCTGTTTCCCTCTTCCTGCGAAGTTCCCAAGACTTACCTGTAAAATGGGGATAATAGTGATTTCTCTCTCCTAGAGGTATAATGAGAATTCACAAGTTAATATTTGTAAAGGGCTTGATAGAATGCCAGCAACAGAGCTGGTGTTGTACAAGTGTTTGTTAATTAAAATAAAACCCATCTAGGGGCTCCTGGGTGGCTCAGTCTTAGTTAAGCCTCCGACTCTTGATTTCAGCTCAGGTCCTAATCTCAGGCAATGAGATTGAGCCCCGAGTCCCAGCTTCGTGCTCAGAGGGTAGTCTTCTTCTCTCCTTCTCCCTCTGCCTCTGCCCTCCACCCATCCCCTCTCCCAGCTCGTGTTCTCTCTCTCCCTCTCTCAAATAAATAAATAAATCTTAAAAAAAAAATACCTAGCCCAAGTGACTTTGTCTTTTTCGGAATGTATCCATTATATTTAAATTAGGTTGCATGTGAAAGAAAATTTCACAGTAATAATGGCTTAAAAGACACAGAGGTTTTTTCTCTCTGGTAAAGGACTCTGGAGGGGGTGCTCCTGCAAGGTGTCAGGGTCTCAGGCTCCTTCTATATTGACGTTCCATTGACTCCACCTCAACACTGACTTCCTCATGGTCCAAAATGGCTGCTCAGGCTCCAAGCTTCAAGTCCACATTCCAGCTAGCAAGAAGGAGGAAGAAAGGCAAAGGAACCCAGGTCTTCATTTTAAGGACACTTCCCAGAAACTGCACACACTTCTATCCCATCAGCCAAAACTTGGGTACAAGGCCACAGCGAGCTGCAAAGGAGGCTGGGAAATGTAGTCTTGATTCTGAATGTCGTAGAAATCGAGAGTTTTATTACTAAGGAAGATGAAGAGAACAATGTTGATGGACACCCAGCAGTGTCTCCACCGAATTCGAGTTTCACCCTAGGATTTGTTTTTTTTTTAAAGATTTTATTTATTTATTTGAGAGAGAGAGACAGCGAGAGAGGGAACACAAGCAGGGGGAGTGGGAGAGGGAGAAGCAGGCTTCCCGCCCAACAGGGAGCCCGATGTGGGACTCGATCCCAGGACCCTGGGACCATGACCTGAGCCGAAGGCAGACGCTTAACGACTGAGCCACCCAGGCGCCCTAGGATTTGGTTTTCAATGGCTGTTTTCACACCTTTGTAGCTACTAATGCACATGTGTATGGGACTCTCCAACCCACATTGGGCTTTCATGTCTGCTACCTGATCTGACCACTAAAACCCTTCCAGGCAAATACGTTGTTAATTGTTGCTATGGTTATTATTTCCCCTGGAACGGATGAGAAAATGGAAGCTTCACCAGCTAGCTCAAGGTCCCAGAGATTGTACATGATAGGTCAAGGACAAGAATCTAGGTCTGTCCAGCTCCCAATCTTTGGTCTGTTTCCCATTCCACGGCACATGCCTTCATGACTTCACGGTCCCCCCCAGCACAAGGAAATGATCCAAAAAGACTCCACACTGAGTAGATCGGGACCTGAGGTCCGGGGAATCACCAGGGACGGGGTCTAGAGCCCTTCCTGCAGGTGAGGGTAGCAGTCACAAATGGCTGCCCCCCTCTGCACCCCCTCGCTCATATCCATCTGACAAGTATCTACTGGGCATGCAGTACGCACTTGGCCGAGTGCAAGGGGTTCAGGAGACCCAGCGGAGAACAGGTCAGATAAGATCCTGCACTTCTGTCCCGCACAAGCAAGGCAGGGAAGACAGATGATAGAGGGGCGAACAAATATATTTATTTATATATCCATGGATTTTGTCCATCTATTCAATAAATAATTGCTGAGTACTTACTAAACACTGGAGATACTGCAGTGAGCAAGGCACAGGTGGTCTCTGCCAACACAGAGCGTCCGTTCTCGTGAGGGGCAAGGGGTGCCACATAATAAGCAGAAAACCAAAAATATAATAAAATAAACATAGTATGTCAGGACATGAATGTCATCTATCTCTAACTAGCATAAGTGGGATGTGGCCATGGCTTCCTACCTTCCTTCAATAGGGAAGTCAAGGGGATACTGAAGCACAGCCCCCCAAAATGAGAAGGATCCAGCTATAGGAAGTGCAGGGCAAAGCATTCTAGGCAGAAAGAACAGCACTGTGAGGGCCTTGAGCCAGGTCCTCTACTTAGCATCGTGCAGGGATCATCACTTTACCACCACCGCACCAGGCAGACACTATTACTAATAACAGATAATGAGGCTCGAAGAGGAAGACGGACTCCTTGAACACATCCATCCCTTAACGCCTTCATGTGGCAGAGCTGGGATTCGAACGCAGGTTCATGTTACCACTGGAGCCCGTGCCTCAGTCGTGATACTCAGCCCCTCTGTCCTCTAAGAAAGACGGGCATCACCAGAGCACCTCCAGAGGGGATGAAGGGATATTCTGGCCCTGCAGCTGATGCCACAGGCACAGCCAGCAGCCTCGGGGCCACCTGGCAGGACCATGCTGCACAAACAGTCACTCCCTGGTCATAGAGCCAGATCCCAGGTTTAAGCTGAGTATCTCGTCACTGTCGATGAGAGGCTCCACCACAGCCATTACAGGATACCCTAGCTGGCTCTCTTTGCCTCTTTCCTCGAGACAGGATCATGGAAGCATGACGACATATGGGAGAGACGGGTAGGGAAATGGGGAATAACAACACAATGATAATAGCAAAAACTTTTATAATGCTTCCGGTGCTAGCTACCGTCCCAAGGGCTTCCGTTATGCTAACTTGCTTAATCCTCAAAATAAGCCTCTAACTTCACCCCCATTTTACAGATGAGGAAACTGAGGCCCAGAGGGTCTTATCACTTACCTAAGATGGCACAGCTGATAAATGGCAGAGCAGGGACTTGAACCCAGGTGGCTGATTCCAGAGCTCACACTTCTTTTAGCCTTATTATGACAAAAGAAGACAAACAGAAAAACACACAGAACAAATGTATAACCTTGTGAATTGTTATAGTGCAAACACCCTTTTAAGCAGCACACAGGTCAAGAAATAGAACTTTGCCAGAAACCCCAGGAGCCCCTGTCTGTGCGCCCCTCCCAGGCACAGCCCCCTCCTGCCCTCTCTCTAAAATCAACCGCAATTCAGATTTTTATAGGAAGAATTTTTTTTTTTATTTTTTTAGGAAGAATTCCCTGTGTTTCTCTGCAGTTCTCTCACCGAGTGCGTATCCCTAGTCATTGCTGGTTAGTCAGCCCAAATTTGGTACCTTTTAAGTCTCTTTCAATCTATACGTTCTCCCTCCATCCCTCTCTTTTTCTTGTAATTATTTATGGAAGAGCTTTAGTTGTTCGACCTGTGGCTTTTCCCAGCCTGGATTTTGCTGGTGGAATACGCCCAGTACAACTCAGTACGTTGCTCTGTCCTCTGAATTTCCTGCCAACTGCCCGCTGGATCTAGAGGCATGCTCAGACTCAGGTTCTATCCTTCTGGCAAGGTCCAGGGAGGCGGAGCAAGGGGGGAGGCATATTCTTCCATCAGGGGCATGGAATGTCTCTTTTCTTCTGTCTTTTGATCAGAGCCCATGCCATTAACCACATTGCTATAGGGATGCTTCCCAGTGTCCTCAGCTGCTCTATGATTTGCTCCACCCCCTGGACATATCTGTCTCCAAAAGCAAGCCTTTTATAGGCACCACGGTTGCTGCTGCCGAGAGCCTGGCTGGCGCTTGAAGGCAGCCCTTCAGAGGTCCCACCTGAGCTTCTCCACACTCCAGGGGCTGCGGTGGATGGGGCCCTGCCTCCCTGATGAGCATCACCTCTGTCTGCTTCTCCCTCCAGCCCAGTTCACCAGGCAGATGGAATTCTGCGTCATTTCCCAAGAGACCCAGGCTCTCCCTTACCGCTCGGCCTTTGCTCATGCTGTTGCCTCAACCAGAAACACTCTTCCCCTCACCTCCTCCCACTGAGCATGGCTGATCCTTCGGGTCCTAGCAAATCTGTCCCTCCCACCCTACCCCCACCCTGCCAGATTACCTTTTACAGAGCCTCACTTCTCCTAGGCTAAACTCGTAAGTAGCCTCGTAAGCAGCACCAATGCCACTACATTATACCTGCTTGTTTTCTTAACCATTTTCCCTGCTAGAGACAGGGACCCTAGCCCCGGACCTGGCATACAGTAGGTGCACAGTAAATGTCTGTCCAATGCATGCATGCACCAATGAATGAATTGGACTTTACGAATCACATGGAGGCAAATCCAAGCTTGGACTGAAGGACCTTTCAGACAATGAGAGCCCTTCTAAGATGACACACACCCAGTTGCCCCACCCCCCCGGGGTGGGTAGTTAAGCAGTTGTGTGGTGCAGATCACAGAAAGAATTCCCACCTGGGTGGCTCAGTCGGTTAAGCGTCTGCCTTTGGCTCAGGTCCTGATCCCAGGGTCCTGGGATCCAGCCCCGTGTTGGCCTCCCTGCTTGGTGGGGAGTCTGCTTCTCCCTTTCCCTCTCCCCCTGCTCCTGCTCTCTCTCTCTCTCTCAAATAAATAAAATCTTAATAAAAAAAAAAAAGAATTCACACCTGGGATAGAATCCATCTAGAAAAATGAGTCTTGGTTCTTGGAACATAGCAGAATTTTCTCTTCAATCTTACTAGGAACCACTAAATATAAGCCAAGTTCAAGAGGAGGAGTTCGTGTTTCAGCCCTGGAGGAGGCAGAAGCCCAGCCCCTGGGCTTTCCCTTGTCCTGAGCACTAGGGTTTCTCTGAACAGTGGCCTGCCTGTATTTTCAAGTTGCTTTATCATAGCCACTGTGTCTGCGATTAGGAAGCCACCACACTGGGGAAAGAAGTGTCCTAGCTGACACCCTAACTCCACCCTATCCCTGTGGTGCCGCCGGGGGCTCATCCCTTCTT
This sequence comes from Mirounga leonina, assembly GCF_011800145.1. NCBI lineage: Eukaryota > Metazoa > Chordata > Mammalia > Carnivora > Phocidae > Mirounga > Mirounga leonina. The sequence goes on along the minus strand of NW_023270436.1, from coordinate 16,306,429 downwards.
CATACCCACAGAAGCCCTCTTTCTATGAACTGCTCCTCTGGCCCCCCAAGGCCATCCCATTTCTGAAACCATGTAGATCGGAGGGCTCCGGGCCGAGCCAACCCAACAGAGGAGCAAGCAGAGCTGCAGGCCTGCCTTGCGGGGCGCGGAGCCAAGGGCTTAGTCTCGGAATTGGATTACGAGAGTGAATTTAGAACTCCCAGCAACAAACCCCCCCTCCTCCCCAGCCTCAGGGACACGGGGATTACCCAGGCCTCTGGCCGGGGGCCCTCGGTCCTTCCCACATTCCCTGCCAAGTGTGAGAACAAGGATCCTGCGGCTGCTGTGCATGAGGGCAGGGATCTCTCCACCCAGCCCCCACTTCCAGCCTTTGGCCCACAGCCTCCCCCCACCCCCACCCTGCTGCCTGGGAACACACCTGCCTCCCACGTGTCTGGGACTTACAGCAGTGTCAGTCAAATTGTGGCCCAGCAGTTAGGAGGACTCACTTCAGTGCCCTTTCCTGGGGATGAGCCTTTAGTTCCGCCAGAATCCACCGCCTACTTCTATAACCGTGGCTGTGGAATTCAATGCTTTGGTGAAATTCATATTCTCTGGCAAAACTATTCATTACTCTCATGTCATGGGTGCTCTTGATTTGTTGAGGCTTTTAAAAGCCAAAGTATGGTCCTCGACTGGCAGCAAGGACCCCCCCTGGGAGCTTGTTAGAGATGCACGTTCACGGACCCCACTCCAGACCCTGAATCGGAATCACTAGAGGGGGGCCCAGATCTCTGGTTTAACAAAGTCTCCAGGTGATTCTCACACGCCACAGCTTGAGAACCACAGGCTCGAAGTACACGGGTCCGTCCCACACACCTGTCTGATTTCACACTAACCCTGTCAAAGATTCTGGGCAACTTCTACCCACTAACATCTCCGTTAGACTCCTTCAACCCTTCACCTACGGAACTTAGTTACAGTGATTACAAATGGGTCCTGTTTAACAGTGCCTTGCGCAGCTGTTATGTGAATGGCGGCCCTCGGAGGGGATTTTATTAGCCTTTATTATTCCCCTACTACATATGGGGCTCAGAGAGGGGACACGACTGGCCCAAAGTCACAGAGCAAGTAAACCCAGGGCCTAAGCACTCTACTCTCCCACTGCCTACTCTGCTGAGTGGGGGGCAGCTGTTTGGACATCTGCTTTACACACACCCTGGGATTTCCTCCGTGGCAAACACCTTGTCATCGCTTCCTCAGGAAAGCCTCTGCTGACCTCCCCGGAGGACGCTAGGCCTCCTCATTAGAGCCTACCACAGGCCCCTGCCTTTTTTGTGCATAAAAGCATCACGATTTGTAACCCCGGCATACTGAAGCACTTCATGTCTGTCTTCCCGCCAGGCTGGAAGCTCCAGGAAGAGAGGAAGTGGGCAGACCCTGCTGGATGCTCACCCAGTACCTATTCTCCTTTTCTTACAGAGCCTGACTTTGTTTGGGGCAGCTGGGTACCCAGCCAGATCACTATCTCCCCCAGGCTCCCCTCCAGTTAGAGGTACAAGATGCTGGCTTTTGAGATGACAGCGGGTCCCTAACGGTGCTCAATAAATGCATGCTGAACGCAGGACTTTTGGGCCAGCTCCGGGCGTGCAGTCGGTACTCGGGAAATGCACGTCATCTGACCGGGCCCAAGAAGCAAAAGACCCCCACAGCTGCCCTTGCCTGGGAAATACGTTTATTGGTTCCGAGAGAACAGGGCTGTGGCGAGCTGGGACGGGCACAGAGCGAAGGAGGGCGGCGAGAGGCTTTGCCCCGGGGCGGACATGCTGTGTGGGGGCTGCCGGCCGTGCTCCCTGGCCCACCCCGCCAGCAGCGGCTGGGTCCGTGGCACTTGGCGCCCGGCGTCACCTCTGCCGGCTTGGCACGGTGGCCTCGGCGGCGGCGGGCGCCCCCCCTTTCCAGTTGCAGGAGTTGTGAGTCTTTCACAGTGCGGAGGGGTGGGGGTCCGGGGTGGGCACCTCCCCGGGGTGCAGGCAGGCCCCGTCCGCCAGTCCATCCTGGGCTCTCGGCGGCTGCGGCGGGGTGAGGCGCACTCGGGCTCCTCTTCTCCCGCCCGGGAGCTTGGCAGTCCTGGAGGGGCCCTGGCGGCCTCAGCGGGACATCATCCGGACAAACTCTGCGAGGGCACGGGACGGGGTGGGGAGAAAACAGCACAGTCAGGCCCAGCTCAGGCCGCCGCCTCCAAATCTCCCTCGGATCCGAGGCCCCCCCACTGCCATCGGGCCTCTTCCAATCCATCTTGTGCACAGCAGCTGGCGGGGGAAGGGGGGCTGTTTCATCTACATGGCTGACCCCTCTGAAACCTCTCAGGGCTCCCCGTGGGAAAATGTCCAATATCCTGTCGCTGGCCCCGAGGCTCTCCCCGCTGTGGCCCCAGCTGACGTCTCTCTCTCACGGCTCACGCTCCCTGAGCTCCAACCGCCCGGATCTCCCTCTCAGGGCAGCGGGCACACTCACCCTCCCTCCACCTCTCAGCTTGCCTGCAACCTGTCCCCTCTCTCTCCTTTTCCTTTGAACTAGACTTGATTATTTGGAGTTTTAGGTTCACGGCAAAACTATGCAGCCAGTACAGAGTTCCCATTTACACCCTGCCCCACACCTGCACAGCCTCCCCCACCATCAACGTCCCGCACCAGAGTGGGACGTTTGTTACAATCGATGAACCTACATGGATGTGTGATTATCACCCAGAGGCCACAGTAGCATTCAGGTTCACCCTCAGTGCTGTCCATTCCATAGGTTGGGGTAAATGTGCAAGGACGTGTATCCACCGCTACGGTGTCATACAGAACGGTCTCACGGCCCTAAAAGTCCTCTGTGCTCCACCTGTTCGTCCCTCCCTCCCCCTAAACCCCTGGCAACCCCTGATCTTTTTACCATCTCCATAGTTTTGTCTTTTCAAGAATGTCGCACAGTCAGAATCACACATTATGTAGCCTTTTCAGGTTGGCTTCTTTCACTTAGCGAGATGCACTTAAGATTTCTCCCTGTCTTTTCATGGTTTGATAGCTCGTTTCTTTTTAGTGTGAATAATACTCCATTGTCACAGTTTATCCACTCACCAACTGAAGGACGTCTTGGTTACTTTCAGGTTTGGTAATTGTAAATAAAGCTGCTATAAACATCCGAGTGCAGGTTTCTGTGTGGTCGTAAGTTTCAATTCATTTGGGTAAATACCCCTTCCTTCTTTTTCACCTGGCAGTTCCTACTCATCCCTTAGGGCTTTACTTATTTAGAGCCTCCTCCAGGAAGCCTTCCTTAATCCCCCCTCCAGCTTGGCACAGATGCCCCCTCTGTACCCCACAGCTTGCTGTATCCCTCCCAAAACAGCATGGATTATACTGTTGGCTTCTGTTCTCCTTGCTGGTCTTGGGTTCCTCAAGGCAATCTCGACATACAGTAGGAGTACGATACATGCTAGAAGAACAAATGGGGGATGCTGGGCTTGTAGGGAAGGGCCGTTGTCTGTGGGGGTGGGGGGGGCACTGCCAGGACACAGGACGACCTGAAATTTTCAAATCTGGTGGCAGCAAAGCCATCTTTCCATGTAGCCACACTCTCTTCAAAGATTCTACCTGCTCCCCAGAAACGACTTCCCAACCTTTGGGTTCTGGATACACTCACATTCTGGCACATGTTTATCTTGTCTTTCTGCTTAGAATGCAAGTTCCTGGAGTTCAGAGTCAATGTTTTACTACATTTTTGCCCTGTATCCCATAGTTGTCCTGAATGGTTATCACGCAGTGTAATGTATGTAGTGGTTGAGATTCCAGACGTGGAGTATGATCCAGCGCTGCATCTTAATAGTGAGGCGATCTCAAGCAAGTCATATGACTTCTCACATGAGCCTCAGCGTCCTCATCTGTATCATGAGGCAATAATAGTGCAATCCAGAGGGTTGTTGTGAGAATAAAATGGGACAATATATGTAAGTGTACTTAGTACACTGGTATGTAATACATGTACAATAAATGATAATTATTGGAATTATTACTGATTCGTTTAAAAAAAACACTTTTACTGAGCATTAGCTATGTGCCAGGTGCTGAATTATGAGGAAATACAGAGATAAAGAAAATGTTCTCCAAAAGTTCCGTCAGGAGGAGACACAGCTAGCACTTGAGGGACAGTGTGAAGAACGAGGGCGAGCCCGAGGTGCTGTAAAAGCCCGGGAAAGAGGAATTCAGCCTGCAACCAGCGAGGAAGTGCCAGAGGAAGTGGCCCCACTGCTGGGTCTTGAAGGGTGAAGAGAATTTAGTCCAGGTGAAGAGCAGAATAAAAGGCATCCTGACCAAAAGAACAGTGCATTCAAACGAGAGCTTGGCAGGATCATGGGTCACAAGTACCAGAGTATGGCTTTAAAGCAGAGGGTGAGTAAAGGGACAGGTGGAGCTGCAACTGGGCAGGTGAGCTGTAGTCCGATCTCAGGGGGCCTGAGTGTCAGATTGATGGATGGGGTGCTCTGAAAATATCTAGCATGGATGGAAGCAGGAGCAGATGGACAGATAAATGGGTAGAGATGGATGGGGTCAGTAGACACAAGAATGGGTGGATGGATGGATGGATGGATGGATGGATGGATGGATGGATTGACCAATCGATGAGAAGATGGACGAAGATGGGGAAATGACTCTACAAACAGATAGATCAATGGAAGTGTGGGCAGAGATATAGGCAGATGGAAATACATGAATATATGAACAGAGGCACAGAAGTATAGATGTATGGGACACCTGGGTGGCTCAGTCAGTTAAGCCTCTGCCTTCAGCTCAGGTCATGATCTCAGGGTCCTGGGATCAAGTCCTGCATTGGGTTCCCTGCTCAGCGGGGAGCCTGCTTCTCCCTCTACCCCTGCCCCTTGCTCATGATCTGTTTCTCTCTCTCAAATAAATAAAATCTTAAAAAAAAAAACGAACAAAAAACAATCCTTTAAAAAAAACAGTATAGCTGTATGGATAGACAGATGTACATGGGTAAGTGGATACATAGATGAATGTACAGAAGAACAAACAGATGCATAGATAGTTATATAAGTGCAAGAATAAATGGTAGTATGGATAATTGTTCAGAGATGGATGAGTGGATAGACACCTGGACACATGAAAAGATGGGCAAATGAACAGATGGCAAGATGGACTGATGGATGGATGGGGGTAGGAATGAATAGGAAGGTGGATTATAGGAGTGCATGGATGGAGGGGTAAGAGAATGGAAGGGTAGGAGCATGGAAAGTTGGAATCATGATGGATACACAGTTGGAAGTCTCCATGGATCATCACTACTGCCTTCGCTTCTCTTCCACATTCAAACCCCACCTACCTTCAAAGTCTACTCGTCCATCCCCATTGAGGTCCACATCTCGGATAATTTCCTCTATGTCTCGGTGTCCCACCTGATGACCCAGGAGTTTCCTCATGGCCTCTCGTAGCTCACTGGTGCTTATCTCCCCATCACCATTGGTGTCAAACTGGAGAGGGCAAAGAGGAGAGAGGAGTAGCTACAACATGGGGGAATGTAGAAGCAGATCCCAAGTTTGGGCTCCTTTTCTAGCCTCACTATCTCCCCCTTCCCCAAAGATCCTTCTCTGTCCAAGCTCCTTCCCCTGGTATGTGATCCAGGGCTCGGATTTCTCTTCAAGTAACCGTCCTGGGGTTGGAACTCTAACAAACCCCCCACCCCTGCCTGTCCAGTGCCCATTACTCACCTCTCGGAAAGCATCTCGCAGTTCCTTCACTCCGATCATATCTGCTGTTTCTGCCAGGAGTTTAGGTCCCATTAGCTCTACGAAGTCATCAAAATCCACATGGCCACCCACTGGAGACAGAGGAAAGGGCTAGGTCATCCATCCAAGCACTCCCCATCTCTAATTAAGCAAAGGAAGGCACTGTGAACCCCTCCTTGACCTATCTAGTGCCAGGTCCAGGGTACAACCAAAGGCCAAATGAGGACAGAGAGGTGACTATGGACAGTTGGTCTGTCAAGGAATGGCTCAGGGGGGTGGCCAGGGTTAGGCTGAGGGAACCAGTCAGGAGGTGGACAGAGGCAGATACGGATGGAAGAAAGAAACACTGGGGAGGGCTCAAGGTGGGCACACTGCACAAACTCCTGGAGCCGCCTAGCAGAATGAGACTCTCAGCACTCGTGGTGCTAGCTGGCTTGAGAGTTCACCGTGACTCTGTGGGCTGTGTCTCTTTGTGGTCTCACCTCTCTACTCCCTCCTGACGCTTCCCTTCACCTTCACATAAACTGCTTGCACTCAAATACTTGTCTCGGGGTCTGCTTCTGGGAGAACCCAAACTAAGACAGAGAATAACATAGGAGTAATAGCTTCCTTCTGTTCAACAATCCCTGTGTGCCAGGCCCGGGGCTGTTTCGCAGATATTCCCTCATGGACTTCCTGTGCTTCTCTCATTTTACAGTTTCCTCCTGAGAAAACAGGCTCGGAGAGGCTAAGTCATTTGCCCCAGGTCACAGAGCCTGGAAGAGATGGCCCCAGAACTGAGACCGGGCCTGTGTGACCGCAGAGGACCACGATGGTGGGGCCGGGAAGGGAAGGAGGGCACAGTGGAGGGACTCACGGTTCATGTTGATCTGCTGGGACAGCTCAATGAGCTCCATCTCGGTGGGCATGTAGCCCATGGTACGCATGCAGTTGCCCAGGTCCCGACAGTTGATGTAGCCATCCTTGTCCTTGTCAAATTCTCGGAAGGCCTCTCGGAGCTCTGAGGAAAAGAATAAAAGTGGGCATGGCTGAAGAAAAGACGAAAAATGGGACCCGCAGAGCCTCCGGGCAGAGGCGGCCCGAGCGCCCGCCCACCGGCTGGGAAAGCCAGGCCCCGGAGCTGCCAGGACTGCACTCCTCTGACACCTGGCCCCACAGAGGATGCCCAGCCCTATACCAGGCCACGTCCCCAGGAGGCCAAGATGTCTCTTCCTCTCTTCCCAGCAATCTCCCTTCCCTCACCTTCCTGGACAGCTGAGCAACCCTTTCCCCTTAGGTGAAAGGTCTTACCTTCAATCTCCTCTGGCCGCAGCGATCTGTCCTGAAATAAAAGAACGTGTCCTATTAGCAGCTGCGAGGGGCCTAGAAGTCACAACATGCCCAACCTGGGGACCATCCAAGGGACAGCAAGCACCAGGTGGGGAGAGTGCCTAGACCATGTCTTTGAGGGAAAAAAGTTCAGCCCCACATCCCCCATAGACACAGGAGATGCCCAGGGACCCCAGAGCCCCATCTGTGTCCCCATTCCAGACACAAGAATGGTGTCAGGGAACAGAGTTGGTCTGGAGGCAAAAACCTGTAAATAAAGCAGGGTGGGCAGGTTGTTGTGGGTCACAACAGAGAAGAAGTCTGCAAGGCAACGGGAGAAGGGCTAGAGGAACAGAAAGCCGGGACTAGACAGGCTGCCTGAGAGGGAGGAAGGGGAGGAGGAGGAGCCACGGGCGTGGAGGCAGATTTAGGGCTGTGCCCTCCTTCTTGGGCACGGCCCACCTTCTCCAACTTGACCCCCATCCTACACCTTGCCCCGTCGTGGGACACAGCATAGGACCCTGGGGACTGCCAGTGCCAGGGGCTGCCGCCAGGGTCCAAAGCACACATCTCCAGCTTCGAGCCGTGCCCAGGTCTCCTTGGGGACTCAAGGAAGCCCTGGGTCTAGGGCATCTGAACAGATGGCAGAGAAGTCTCCAAAGAGCAGGCCCAGAGGACGCACAGGGTGGGCTCTGGCCCATGAGGTGCCAGTCACTCCAGGCCTTCCCAGGAGGCAGACAGATCAGCACGAAATGGATGCCCAGCTGGACCTATTCAGTAGGCTCCCAAACTGGCGCGCAGGGCTCAGCCTCCCCACATGTCACAGCTCTCTGACTTTGGGCAGGAAGAATGTGGGGCAGGGTGTGCCTGCCCTAAGGAAGCGCACGCCGGGTGTGGGCACACCTCTCATGAACACACACAGGCGGGCCCCAGCAAGCATGAGGCATCTCAGCTGTGCACGCAGGCTGTTCTAGCCAACAGGGTCAGGGCAGGCAAGAGACAGCTTCTGCCCACCCACTGGAAACTGGCCCCAGGACAAGAGACGCCAGCTCCGGGAACTCTGAGAATCTTCTAGAAAGGGGCTGCTGAGGGACGCCTGAGGGGCTCAGTTGGTTAAGCGTCTGCCTTCGGCTCGGGTCATGATCCCAAGGTCCTGGAATCAAGTCCTGCATCGGGCTTCTTGCTCAGCGGGGAGCCCGCTTCTCCTTCTGCCTGCCTCTCTCCCTGCTTGTGCTCTCTCTCTGACAAATAAATAAAATTAGGAAAAAAAAAAAAAAAAAGAAAAGAAAGGGGCTGCAGAGCAACATCTTGGGTGGCCAAAAAGGATGATTTTTGCAATGCCCTGTACCCCCAGCAAGTGAAGTGAGCAAGTAGGCAAGTGTATGCATGCACACACCCTAGGACAAGTCATTCAGACATGAGTCCTTTCCCACCCTTCAAGCCTCAAGCAGCATCCCACTTCTCCAGGACGCAGCTCTGCACGATTGGAGAGGAACAGGGTGCTGCTGACCCCCACTGCAGCACCCTCCCCTTCTTGCATAGCCGGAGCCAGGGAGCAGGAAAGCCAGGTACCCCTGCTCCGTGTGCCTCTGGCAGAGCTGGTCTGGCGGGGTCCGGGCGGCCGACCGTTGGATCACACACTCCCCTTGCGGAGCAGTGGGGGTATGCGTAGTAGAGCAAGGGATGCCCAGCAATGTGACAGGGAAACCATGAGCACCATCCCCAGGGGTCAGATGGGAAGACAGCACATGCACACTCCTTTCTCCTCAACACATGCGGTCTGGGAGAAGAGCTCGGCCTCTAGAGTCAGACAAACTCAAGTGCAAAGCCCGATCTGCTACTTCCTAGCCGTGGGGCCTTGGGCAGGTCACTTCAGCTCTCTGAGCCACAGTCTCCTCATCTGTAAAATAGGTTAATACCAGTACCCATGTTACGGGGCCTTTGCAAGCATCCCGTGAGACGAGATATGTAAAATGTTTAGCATGTGGCATTCAGTAAGTGGAACCTGCAAATGTTTATGTCTGTAACATCATCATTATTACCCTCCTCCCTGTGACTGTTCAGATATCTGCCCGGATATAGGAGCCGCGCGTGTGGCTATTTAAATTGGAATCGGAAGCCAATGAAATTAACAGCTGCCCTAGCCACGTTTCAAGTGCTCAGTAGCCACGTGTGGCTGGTGGCTACTGTATCGGGCAGCACGGATCGTAGAATATTCCCACCACTGGAGGAAGTTCCCCTGGACAGGCCTGTGTATTCAGTGCTGCCGTTAGGAGAACAGGAAGCCTTTGAGTCAGACTCCCTGGGTTTGAAGCCGACCTCTACCACCCCCTAGCTGTTATCTTGAGTCTGTTTACCTCTCCAAATCAGTTTCCTCATCTGTAAAATGGGGGTGATAATAGGACTTACCTCTCAGAGTTGCTCTGAGCCTTACATGAGGCGATGCACCAAAGGACTTAGCACAGAGCCTCACACAGAGTATGTGTGCAAAAAAACAAGCAAGCAAGCAAACAAAAAACGTTAGTTGCTATTGTTACTTCTTGCTGGTGCATGTGGACACACCAGAGCTTTGCAGCCATGGGTGGGAAATTTGCGGGGGGGTCAGATTCACAAGTTGAGGGTTTGGGGTATATCCATGAGGGGACACGGGTTGCTGCGGACAGAGCCCCTCTTCTTCCCAGCACCTCATGCCCTCTGAAGCCAAGTCGAGTGCGGCTCCACTGGGGCCAACTTACGTACAGGCTGCCTGTTCTCGGCGAAGCCCTTGCGCAGGAAAATGCAGGCAGGGCCCAGCAGGTTGTGCATGACGGCGCAGTTCTGGGCCAGCATCAGGAGCGGTCCCGGGAGCTCGCCGCTGGCTGCCGGCCCCTCCTGGCTCATCTGCACCACCGTGTAGCTGCTCTTCTCCTCCCGGCGCATCTTCAGCCAGCACCAAGCAAATACAAAAGAGAGGCACGGTGTCACCTCCCTGCCCCACGGGCCCTCCTGGCCTCAGCCTGGCTCCAGGTCCTAGAAGGGGCTCGCCTCAAGAGGAGACCCTTGAGAGTCAAACAGCAGGGTTCAGGATGCATGGGAGGCAGGAGTCAAATTGGTTCAACAGATGGAGTCTCTGATCCTTGACTGTCACGGCCGCTCCAGGGAGATCTGGGGGTGACACCCACTGTGTGGGACATGTGCACACACATGCTCACGACACGTACACACGCAGAGAATCACACACTCACATGCATGTGGAAGCTTACAGAGAGAAGGGGCGGGGCAGGGCTTGGGCTCCAACCAATGGGAAATGCTCACTCAGAGACTAATGAGTACTATCCTTGCCCAAGATGCTCCCAGACGGATTTGTGGCCGTGCCCCCGCTGGACCCCACTGGAAGGCAGTGAGGACAGTCAGAGCTGGAACCATGCAGAGCAGGCTCAGGTGGGCTGCTGGACTGGCAGGTGCAAACACAGGGGCCTCGCTAACAGAAACAAGCAGGTGGGAGAAGAGGGAGGCCTAGGGCAAAATGGAAGACCTGAGAAGGGATGGAGACCTGAGAAGGGATGGAGAAGAACATGTCCCCACGAAGGAGGCACCAGTGGTGGCTGGGGATTTTCCACTTCATGTCTTGATCATAATACCCCCTGGCACCAAGTTGCCCCGGGAGGCTGCTGTTCTTCCCCTCCCCAGAGGCTGTAGGCTGCCTCTGAAGGGGCAGAGCCTTACTTAACTCAGCCCAATGTTTCCTTCTGACTTAAAGCACTGGCTGGGCAAGGCAAAGCCCATCTGTGGCTCAGATTCTTCCCAGTTTGCAGCCTCAAGACTAGACACTCTCTGCCCCCAGCAGCTCTCTTTCTTCCCCCTCCTGTCTGTCTCTGGCTCCCCGCCCAGTTTGCCCGACCTCTAGAGGCTGAGGCAGGGGCCCTCTCTGCTTACCGAATATAGCTGTGCTCCCAGGCCCTGGCCCTCCCCTCCTCCTCCCTGCTGGTTCCCATGCAGCTATAAAAAGTCAGAACTATCCACAGACCGTCCCCTTAGGACAATAGCAGCATCCAGACCCAACATTCTACTCCATTCTGGCCTCCACAGGATGCCCAGGGCCCCCCAGGATCCAGGACAGGGTGCTCTGCCTTCAGTCCTGAGCTTGGATGCCTCCCCTCAGTGTGAGGATTTGGAGGCAAACCTTCCCAAGGAGAAACAGAGCAGCTAATACTTGGAGGGCTGTCTTTGTCCTAGAACCCCAGAGCTGCAGGCCCTACCCTTCTATCCTGCTGCCCCCACCCCCACTTGCTGCCAGGTTCCTCCAGCTGACAGAAGGTCATGCTGAGAAGAAGATCCTGTGACCTAGGGGGCAGCCTGTCCTCCCAAGATGAGAAGCAGAACTAGTTCCCCCTGGCTTACCTCATCCTCCCTCTCCTCTCCTGCCTCTTCTCCCCAAAGCCCCACACTCTGGGGCTACAGACTAGGCTCCCCTCCAACTTCCTAAGCCTCTCAGGCCTAGAGAGGGAGGAGCAGTATCCTAGTTCAGACCCTGGGTGAAGGTCCTCAGTGCAAGGCCCAAGTCCAGTGAATGCAATAAGGGTGGGTCTTTGGTTGTCTCAGAACTTGAGAGATGTCAGAGAGGCCAAGGGCCATTCTGGTTTGATGTCCAAAAGAGTTCGGAGCCTTAGCCATACTCACACAGGCTTCCAGGACCCAGGCTAGAGTGAGGGCAGAACCAGAGAGACCTTCCCAACTGGGAGGCTGGCTCAGAGGAAGCCCGGGAGTAGAGAGCGGCTGGACCCCAAGAAACAATCTCCCGAGATGTGTGTAGAGAATCAGCCTTTTCATTTCTGGCTGAGTCTTGCACACTTGGCTCAGAGTGAGCACAAGCCCGGAGGGTGGAGGCAGCAGGCAGCAAAGAACTCTGAGAGGTGATTCAGTGCCTGGCTTTGGGCTCCAACAGTTTGGGGACAAATTCTTGCTTGCTGTGTGACCTCAGGCAGGTGACTTCACCTCTCTGTGCTCTAGTTGCCATCTCTGCCCAGCGGAGAAATAAACGAGCTACTGCCTAGCACCTGGAGCACAGTAAGAGCCCAAGACATGGAGCTGCCGTGGGGATGACAATGACGGGGATGCCGGGGGTGCCCATGGTGGACATGCAGCATAAGAGATGCTGGGAGCCAGAAAGCATTTACTTCTGGTTCCAGAGCAAGTGGGAAAATATGTGCCCGTCGGGGAAGAGCTGAGAAGGGATGGAGAAGAACGTGTCCCCACGAAGGAGGCACCAGTGGTGGCTGGGGATTTTCCACTGCATGTCTTGATCATAATACCGCCTGGCACCAAGTTGCCCCGGGAGGCTGCTGTTCTTCCCCGGCCAGTGATGGCACCTGACAGCCTGGTCCTGCCCTGCACAGAGCCCGGAGCAGGCCACCTCTCCCCGGCCCCGGCTCCCCGGCCGCCACACTCAGGAAGCCAAGTGGGCAGCGGTCCACAGGCTGACAATGTCTCCTGGCACCACGGGGCCATCTCCCAAGTGTAGCATGGCAACAAGAGGGGTCAGCTGGCCTCACGACCCAACAGCTTTCTAACAACCCAAGCCGGCCAAGAGAAGGCAGGTCAGAACTCTCTCTCCTGGAAGGTATTCAGGAGCAGTTAAATGAATCAGGGTTTGGCGAGGTGGGAGAGGGAATCGCTGCAGCGAGTGGGAGTCCGGATGACCTGTAAGGTCCGACCCGGGAATCTGTGAATAACACTTCCGCCAGAAGGGAAGAGAGAGGCAGCCTCTCACGGAGGCAAAAATACAAATAAAATACCAGCTATGGATTCACATGGACCGACATTTCAAAACTCTCAACTCTGCATCCACTGGGCTGTGTGACCTTAGGAAAGCTCTTATCTCTTAAGTCCAGTTCCTTTCTCTATAAAACAGCCAAGAGAACTACTTGGTGGAAAAGAGCAAATGAGATCACAGACGCTGGATATGTTGTAGCTATTCAGAAGAAAGCAATTATTACTATTACAAAAGAACACGAAATTGAATGCAATGCGTTTTATTGTCTTTTACCTTATTCCGCGGACTCAAACAAAACCTCACCTATTTTCCTTCTTCCCTCCACCCCGCCTTCTCCGAACACCCAGAGTGGTAAAATTAGGATCATGATGATGGTAATATGAGCTGCCATTTATTGAGGACTCCATTCCGGGCAGTGTGCACAGCACTTTATTTGCTTCTAATGATCACCTTAGGAGGTAAATATTAGTATTCCCACCTGGTGGGCGGGGGAACTGAGGCCCAGAGAGGTTAAGTAACTTGCCCAAAGTCACATGGCTGGAAAGAAAAGGTTTGAGAAGTGAGTCTCTTAAGCACTCTGCAGTGTAGTGGGGGGGGAGATGGGTGGGGTGGGGCAGAGGGACAATGCTTGTTGTTGTTAAAGTTCACCTTTTTAAGCTCCGGACAGAACTCCGGGGGAAATCTTTCACCCTGTGGTCCTCTAGACTAATTCAGGTCAGTTTCCGCTTCTCTACAACAGCGTGGAGCCCACCTCTGGTGCCAAAGACTTCCCTAAGATGACAGATGATGTGGGCTTTACGCACAGAAGGAAGAGTCAACCCTCGGAAGGATCCAAGGGACCAGTGAGGATTAAAGGGAATTTGATGTGAGCAGCTTAGCTAAATAGGAAGATGATGAACAGAAAAGCCCGGAATGTCCTAAATTAAGAAGACTATCGAACCGACCCAGGAGGTAGTACAGGGTTAGGGACAGAGATGCCATTAGTTAACCTGAGACCTTGGGTAAGTCACTTCACCCCAGTGGTAATCAAGTTCCTTGACTGGAAAATGACAGAACTGGAGGAAAACATCCCTATCATTCCTTCTTCCTTTAAATAATATCTATGAGTTTCTTCTCCAGCTTGACTACAGAGGGCTAGAAACACAGGCAGAGCCTGCCTGAAGCAAAACCCCATAGATGTAAGCCCAGCTTTGCATAAAAAAAGTGTTTTGGAGGTGGTGATTTGCTTTCCAAAAGGAATTCTTGCAAAAGGATATTATCCTGGTGTATAAGCAATAAATCCATGACAAAAAGCGACTTATAGACACCTTTGCTCAATATCCTATTTCTCAGTAAAAACAATCCGGGGCCCTGAACCAGCCTGGTCCTAGTTGAGATTCTCTGAGCGGATTCAGGAATTATTGAGGGTAGCAGGGCATACCCCAGTAGCAATGGGATCTACTTCAAAACCCACAAGCCAGAAGGCTTAGAGACCACCAGAGAGAGGGCCAGAGACTCTCAAAGAGATGAATGAGCGCCCCCCCCCCCAAGCTGGGAAGCCCTACGTCAGTAGCGGCAGGGTCACAAAGCCCAGCTCAACCTTCTTCGGATCCAGCAGCCCCAAGGGGATCTGTCCACTCACATTCTATGGACCTGGGCTTGTCATGTTATGGCCCAGTAACTACCTGGTTTCTTTTCTAAATCTTGTGCTAATTCCCAAACACAGCCCCCCCACCCCCATGCAGCTGTAAGTCCCAACTTCAGCTCAGAGCCCGAGACACTGAAAACAGGCATCAGAGGGAATCTGGAGGTGGGAACAGGGAAGCAGCTTTCGACAGAACCCATGGAAAGGGTAGCAAACTTCAGATGCCCAACCCCTCCGTCCCCAACTCTCGGACAGATGGCAAGAGGCCCCCTTCCCCTGCCCCAGGTATTGAGAATTCCAGAAACATACCTTCCTTGAGAGATTTCTCAGTGGAGACTTGACACAGTTGCCCATCCTAAGCTGAGGCAGCCCCTCTCAGGATCCCCAGGTCCATGAAGGAGGCTCCTGGGGACTAAGAGACCTTAGTCCCTGTCACGGCCAACCCCAGCCTCCCTCTGCCCGCGCAGCTCTTCCTCCTGGCCCGTTCTGAGCCCTGTCTCTTGCGCGCGTGCTCTCTTACTCGTCTGCCTGCTCTGGCTCTCTGATTTTTTTTTTTTTTTTTGGTTGATTGTGTGTGTGTTTGTGTGTCTGGGTTTAACTTTCTGGACACTTTCTTAAGGAGATGAAGGCAGGAGGGGAGAGTGCAGGGCACAGAGAAAATCGCCCGGGGAGCTGATGGCAGAGGGCAGCAAGCTGGGGAAGGTTGCCGGATCATCTACATCAGATTAGAGCTCAGTCCTCTCTCCGGTTCATTTCCCTTCCCTCAGCCCCTCCTCTCCCGCTGCCAAATCTGCAGGGAGATTGCTTCAGGGAGGGGGGCCCAGAATGGCAGCTGCAGCTGGGAATTAGGCCAGCAGACCTAGAAGGGGAAGCAGGCTAGTTTGGGCCACCAAAGCCAGGTTGCCTCCCAGCTCCCAGTCCTGTGTGTGCATTCACACACACACACACACACACACATCTGCGCACAAACACGCACACGCAAGCACCGAGGGACAGACACACATCTTAATTGCCCCCTGGCGATCGCAGCTGGATTGAGAGCAGGCAGTTCCAGATGAGGGCCTGGAAGATCGTGTGACGTCCCCATCACGCCCCATTTTTCACACTTGCTTCGTCATTGAAATGGGATGAAGCTCCGGGGCTAGAAGCACAAGCTGAGCCATCAGCAGCAAGCAGATCCTTCCGCTCCCTTTGCTATGTGGGGTCTCTCCAACCCAAGAGAAACCAAGAGACTGCGGGGGTGGGGGGGCATGATGGAGGCAGTGCTGACGCAGAGGGTGTGATGGAGGGCTGCCAACCCTCGAACAATCCTTTGCCTAATCCTGAGCGAGGATCTTTCAAGGCTTCCTTGGGGTGCAGGGCAGAGGGGCCGCCCTTTGCAAAGTGGTCTTCAAGGTCCCACGACTGGAACTTTTTAGGTGAGTGGCTCTTCCTTGTCCCTCTGGGTTCCAGGTTTGATGAGAACTCATCTCAAGCCTCAGATGTCACATTCAAGATCTAGGGCAGGAGCCAGATGACCCAAGAGTGGAAGTGTCCCTGTTTCCCGGCAGCCAGCTTTTCCCAGCAGGGGGCGCCAGGGAGGGGATGGGAAGCCGAACTCTCCCCGCCCCTGATGCAACAACCCTTCCACGCCGCGCTGAAGAGTTTCAGTCCAGAGAGGCTGCTTTCTCGGGGACTTTTTGTCCAGCTTCAGTGGCCGGTCAGAAGTTCCATTAAGGGAGTGGGTGGGGTGCTGCCCAGAAGGTGCCACAGGCTCGCTCGCTCCCGGGGAGCCGGGGGAGAAAGTCCCTGGAGAGCTCTTGACGTCCGTGCTGCTGCTGACGTTGCAATGGTTTAATTAGGGGAGTTACTCAGCAGCCTTGTGTGGACCAAACCTCCAGAGGAGGTACGAGAAGGAGGGGCAGCCCCTGAGGACAGAGGGAGGAGCCTGGGGAGGTGCTGACGCCCAAAGGGCAGGAGAGACACCCGGGAGATGAAACCGAAGAGTGAGCAGCTAACATAAGTGCCTTCTCCAAAGATGCGTTCCTCCACAAGAGCATGAACCAGGCTCTCTGCAGGGCCGAGGTCAGGGTCATGAGACTCAGGTGCATGAGAAGGGACTGCAGGCTTGAATCCTGGCTCTGTCACCAGCTTCTGACTTCTCATATTCCAGAGCTTCTGTTTCCTTGCCTGGAATAGGGGGTTTCCCCTTATCTTCCTTATAAAACGGATGTGGACAAGTACCCAGCGCGTACCCAGGTACTCAATGAGTAATTCTTAAAATGGAAGAAAGAAGTATCATTTGTCCAGTGTTTATGTGCCAGGCACTGTGCCTGGCTCTGGGAATGCTGTGGGGAACAAGATAAGCATGGTCCCTGCTTTCAGGGAGCTTACATTCTAGCAGGCGGGCAAGAGCTATTAAAGAGCTATGAATGCACTTATTTAATCACGTTTCCGGTAAATGCAATGAAGGGGGAAGGAAACGCGAAACCACTGAGAATGTGAGACAAAGGAATCTCACTTAGTCTTGGGGGGGATCGGGAAAGACTTGGAGATCAAGCCTAGGAAACCAACCATCTGCAGACTCTTGACAAGCTGGGGCTCACCAGGGACCCCAGAGGGAAATCCAGTTAGGTTCCAGGTACAAACCCAATTCATATTAACTACCTGGGCAGATATACGGAAAGGCAGCGCAGCGTCAAGTGAAGATTCTCAACGCTAGATGCAGATGATTCTGATTTAATAGGTGCAGGTGAGCTCTGGACATTGGTGGTGGTTAGTGCTCCAGGTTATTCTGATCTGCAGCCAGTGTTGAGGGCCATGGACAAGGATACTAAGAGCTTGGAATGCAGGGGCAGACAAACCTGGGTTCAAATCTTGCCCTGCTGCCTAGCAAACTCTATGACCTTGAGAACTTGTAAATCTCTCTGAGCCTCAGTTTCTTTATAAAATGGGTACACTAATAACCCTTCCCTCCGAGGGCTGTTGTGAGGAGTCAGTGAGATAATACAGGCAAAGGGCTTGGCACAGTGCCGGGCACCTAGAAGGTACCCCTTCGCCTGCCCAACGTTGGTCTTAAAGGGCCAGCTGTGCCCGCCTCTCCATACTCAGCAGAACACCCAGTCAGTCAGACCTGGTGACTCCTGCCCCCTGCAGGCCAGCCCGAGCACAGCACCCGCCTGCCGACCTTGGAATATGCCTGTCCTTGGAAGCAGGAGACAGAAGACAGCAAAACCAGGCACCCGTGGAAAAGTCATGCACTCTGAATAAATCCCATCCTTCTTTAGAGGGAAGGATGTTGACCCTAGCTTGAGGCTGAAGGCAGCAAGGGACTCAGGGATTCAAACTCAGAGTTTCACTTAAGCTATTTGGGGCAGGGCAGGGCAGGCCGTGGTGGTCCCGAGTGACAGGCATAACTGGAATCTAGAGGGAGGCTTGACCTTTAGCAGAAAGTTTTTAAAAGGGCTGAACAATAGGGGCTTCTCTAAGGAGCAAAGCACATCACATAGCCCCACATTCCTGTCCCTCTTCACTGGGGCAGCAGCCCCTGGGCTTCCGGAAGCCCACACTTGGAGTTCTGGAATGGAATAATAGGATCAGAGGGATGAGAAGGATAAACCCATTGCTGATTATTCCTGATTAGGAGGGAGGCTGGCCTCCAGCCCTAATCGGTTCTATCACCAGCATTCAAACTTGGACGACAGCCCAGGGTGAACACACTCAGGGAAAGCTGGGTCGTAACCTGAGAGGTGCTTTGTGGATGCTTCTGACAAATAGGAAACACTCTTATGTGACTTCCCACCCAACCAGTTCTTTAGAGATCACAGTCCTGCCATTTACTTACTGTGTGGCCTTTGGACAAGCCATTTCCCCTCTCTTGAGACTGTTTCCTCACCTTTAAAATCGGGGATGATAATGCCAACCTTCACAGGTGGCTGAGAAGATACTTGGGCAATTGTTTAGTGAGCTCTTGACTGAGGTCTCAAGCACTCATGCTGCTTCCCCCAAACAGCTAAAGGCAAACGCAGCTGTCTGGGAGGACTCCACAGGATTGATATCAACCACAAGATGACCTTCTCTTTCCCTTTCCCCAGGCCCCAGGGGAAAAGCAATAGGGGCTTCTTGCCCAAGTAGGGAGAGACTTTGCAGGGTCGGAGTGAATAAGGTACACAGCCCTCTAAGCTATAGGAACTAAGAAACCTCTGTAGACCTGAGGCTGGAGATAATGGTAATTTGCCCATTAGATACTGTGACCTTGTTATGTGCAAAGCAGTTTGGGAATTGGGCTAGTCTATTCAAATCAGAAGAGATGTCGCTAGAGCTAGAAAAAGGGGAAGGATGGGACAGAGATGTGGGTTTTATACACATCTGCCTCCTCTACAAGGGGTGTTTCTTCCCCAGCTTAGAGTAAGGAGCAGAAAAACTGTTCTTAAAATAGTTTTACAAGACCCATTGCCAAGAGTTGCCCCAAATCATGCCTATTCTGAGTTAATGTCTAATATCACATCTCTCTAGGCCACTGGGTGGCATGTCCTTAGCTGGCCACAAAAGGGTACTAGGGAAGGTCCCTTGTCATTCAGCTCCTACCTTTAATGGCCTTTCTCACCTTGCTCAGAGACAGCTTTCAAAGTACCTTACACAGGCCCACATTCAGACAGTTACTTTATTAACAATAACATTAATGAAGGCTACCCTTTTTTTCCAGAACATACTAGAGCCAGTCCATTTGACATCCTTAATCTTGTGTGACCCTCGTTAATAGCTCTGCAAGGTAGTTTTTGTCAATCTCATTTCTGGATGAACAAACCCAGACCAGAGAAAGAGAGAGAGGAGAACAGGCCCAAGATCACAGCAATGGGAAGTGACAGAGCTGGGATTGGAACCTACAGCTCTACTTTCTCTCAAGCTACCATTCTATGGCTTCGACTCAAAACCACACCATTTGCCTGCAGGCAGTAAGGATGCTCTGGGAGGTCACTGAAAGAATCTTAATTCCTGTTCCCCCTAACATGGGAGTCTATCTCAGTCCCTTCAGTGTTACTTTGAGCCCTGGCTCTCCCTGACTCTACTACAAATGGAAGGAAGAAGGTCCTGGACAGCACTTGGTAGTTAATCAGCAATAACAACAACAACAACAATAATAATAATAACTAATATCAATAGAGCCCTTGCTCTGGACCATGCACTGGCCAAAATCTGTACATATCTCCATGTCCCATTTAATTCCCCCAAACCCAGTGAGGTACTACGATCTTCCCTATTTTGCAGATAAAGAAACAGAGGCTTAATGAGGTTAAGCGATTCACTTAAGGTTAAAAAAAAAAAAAAAAAAAAAAAAACCCAGAGCTTGGGAGACATGAGAAAAAGAGACTGGAGACTCTGACCCAAAAGTCCTGGGCTGGGTTCTGTTGTCATTGCCGCTGCTGTTCAAGCAGATGCATTAGAGCTGTCAGCAGGAAGCCCAAACTGAATGTGCTGAGCTTTACAGAAAAAGTCTGCAGCTCCATAGTCAAGAGCTTCCAGAGGGAGGTGGTAAATATTTGATAGGACCTTCCAGCTCTTCCTGACTCAGGTGACCCTGGTGACATTTCAGAACACTGGGCTGGAGAGTAGTCTTCAATAATGACTAAGAAAGTAGAAGGAGGAAGAAAAGCAGGTAGCTGAAATGCTCTGAGCTCACAAAGGGCCCATGCAGGCAAATTCTGTTAAGACTGGAAAAAGAAGAGGCTCTTTTTCTAGGAACGAAGTCATATTCGCAGCAAAATGAATAACCAGAAAATGAGTGATTCTGGGCCAGGGACTCACCCTTACAAACTGCTAGATTGTAAGCTCTGGAACAGCCAGAAGCCTGGCTGTCGTGTCCACTGGTCTCTCCCTCGTGCCCCACAAATGCCCGGGCAAAGTAGATGCCCCCAAATATCTGATACATGTATGACCAGATGTCACCGATTCCATGACCCAGACCCGCTCCACAGACCCGAACACCCCACACCTCCTAATACAGAAGCCACTGCAGTGAACTTCCACCTCAACACGTCGCTGCGCTCAACACTCTCAAAGCTCTGCCTCCAAATCTCTCCTCTGAAGAACTGCTTCCAGCTAACTCGGCTAACGAGGGCTCCCCACAGGAACAAAGCCACACATTGCTGCCCTATCACACCACACAGCAGCCCCGCGCAACCCGAATCCACGTGCAGCTCCTTCATGTCAGACCCCCACCGGCCTCAGCCGCCACGGAGTAGTATTTTGAAAAGGAATGTGCAGATCTGAGGCAGAACACACACACGGCCTCCTTGGAATTCCGATCCCGCATGGCGAGCCAGGAGCTTGAAACGGCTTCTCTACACTACAGCCCAGCACAGAACCACTCAGGGCCCTCTCTTCCTCCACACACCCCGCAAACTCTGCCATCAGACCTCTGCATTACTCCCCTCCTCGGCTGCCGCAGAACGGTCTCAACGCTGTGCCAGTGAGTTTGAATTAATTATGAACTCAGAACTCAGAGGCAACCCTGGCTTTGCTCGGGGGTTCACAGGTTCTTTTCCGCGAACCTCTCTCCCCAGCAGCGCACCCCAGACTGGAGACCTGGATTAGAGGACAGATGCTCAGCTGCCCAGGACCCTGGAGAGAAAGGCCTAGAGGAAACGAGAGTAGCCACTGGTGACCCCTTAGTGACCTTTCTGACCCTAGAACGCACATCGACTCAGGCTAGGGTGTTATTCCACGTCCTACGACCTGACAAGTGCCCAACCGCCATCCTAGTGGCATCCCTGGAGTGACAACCTCCTTAAAACACCCCTGAAGTTCCGATTTGAGCCATAGCTCTGTGTAGCCCCTCCGTGCCTACCCAAACACTTTTCTCATATTTTTGAGTCTCCATCTAGCTCTCCTAACTTTTCCCAGGTCTCTGGGGCCACCACAGCCCGTGACCAGCGTCCCCCATCCCCAAGCAAGGCTGTGTGCCCCGAGGTAGCCATTCTTGAGCTCCCGACTCCAAACCCCTTGCTCCTTTGGGTCGCTCACTGACAGTCTTGGCTGGAGACCAGAGGAGTGGATTTGGCGCCACCTGCTCGGAGCGCCCCTGCTGACCCCTGCAGATCTCCAGACGGTTTGCGGCGGTCGTTCCCTTCCAGGACTGGCCTATTCTGGCAGGTGGAGGGCGGCGAGGCCCGGAGCGTGGACAGCGCACAGGGTGCTGAATCAGGCACCGGGGGGAGGAGGAGTGCCGGCCAGGGGGCAGGGCTGCGGAAGGACTACCGGGAGCGTGACCGGGGGCCGCGGGCAGCGGGAGGAGGGCTGTGGGCGCGCAGCCGCGCAGGGTCCCGAGCGCCTTGCCCGGGAGCGCGGGCGGGAGGCGCGGCCCTTACCTGGCCAAAGGCGGAGCTGAGCATGGGGCGCAGCTGGTGGAGGAACGGGTCTGCCTCGGACGCGGCGGCTGGAGCGGAGTCCCCACGACCCGGGGCTCGCAGCGAGCCCCGGAGGCCGAGCGCCGGGGACAGCCCCCGTTCCTCCCCATCCCGCCCGCGGGCCGGCGGCAGCGGCGACGGCGGCGAAGGTCGGGACGCCGCGGCCGGCAGAGCCTCCCGGGGCCTGCAGTGCGCCTGGGGGAGCCCGCGCCTGCTCCCCTGCGCGCCCTCCTCTCGCGGCGCCGGCCGGCACAGGGGCCTCCGCGAACTGGGGTCCCCGGACGGCGGCGGCGTGCCGGGGCCGGTGCCGGGCAGTCGGCGGCCAGGCAGCCCTGGCTCCCGGGCAGGGCCGTGGCGGGGAACCCGGCTGCCCCCGCTCGCCGCCGCCGCCTTCAGCAGCGACGTCTTGGACTCGCTTTTGGCGATGTGCGAGCTCATCGCGGCGGGGCCCGCGCTCGCATGGCCCGGCGGGGGCGGCGCGGTGCGGCGCGGCGCGGGGCCCCCGGCGGGCAGAGAGCGGGGCGCCCGGCGGGAGCCAAGCCCGAGGACGCGCTGGAGGCGGGCGCCGTCCCCCGGCCGCTTAAATGCGGCCCCGTCGCCGCCGCCCATGTGACAGCGCAGCTTCTACGCCCGGAGCCCCGAGCTTCCCGGCGGCTGGCGATGCGGATCTGGGGGGGCCGCCGGCTGTCCCCGGAGAGCCCACCCCCGGATCCTCGGCGGCCCAGGTACCGCCGCGCCCCGCCCCGCCCCTTTCCCCGCCCCGCGCTCCAGGAGCCCCGCTTCCGGGCGGCCCCTGGCGGCGGAGGGGGCACTGCGGCGCGTCGCCGGGAGCGCTGGGGCAGGGGCTTGGCGAATGGCCCCAAAGATGCTCGGACTTTGGGGACCGGCAGTGCCTCTTAACACACCCGGAGGTTCCCACAGTGACCCGGAGCCGCCGGAACCTCCAGAAATGCGGGCGGGGTGCATGCCCCAGGGGGTACAACTTTGGAAACGAGAGAGGTGCAGTAAACTGGCGACCTAAGAAGGAGGAAGGCACTCTATGACGGCCCTACGCGCAGACACCGGAGCCAGAATGGCGTGGAAGGACACTGCTGGAAGGAGTGTCTGTGGGGCACTTCATCCACTCCAGTACCGCGGAGTGCGACCAGGATGACCCTGGTACATCAGCCAGAGAATTTTCAGTTTTCAAAACAGAAGAGAAGCCAGGTGGCATCTGTATAACCAGGACTTTGCAGGGCCTGGTGATGATCAAGTTTCAGGTAGGACCCATTTGCTGCCCCTCCAGCTGTTACGCCCCGCCCCCGCGCACCCCACCTCCACGTCCTTCCAGATGTTAGAGAAATCCTTGCTCTTGGTGGGCAGCCAGGGAGTCACACAGGCCTGGCTGGAATCTCAGATCCTAGCTCTGCCACTTACCATCTTGGGCAAGTGTCATCAACCTCTCTGAACCTTGTTTTTCTCTTCTCTGAGATGCAGGTAACAATCCTAACCAACTCTTGGTTAACATCCAATGACACCATGCACATAAAAGGCCTGGCTCAGTACTTGAAACATGGCCCACAGGCAGTTAACCTAGTTAGTTCCCTTCCCTCTGCACCTTATGAGGCCCCATCTACCACTCTTCTCCAGTAATGGGATACTTGAGATTTGAAGGGGGGGATGGGATGTGAACCTCCCAAGATCTCCCTGTTCTGGTCTCTGGCCCTGATGCCATCCATGCATGAGAATCAGGCAAATCTGGTCACCGCTTGGCGTTAAGAGGACAGATGGACAGATTGCCAATATGCTACACTTCACCCCCGCCGAGAGTTCACCCTCCTCTGCACTGCCTGCTTCTTTTACATACCCATATGCAAGGAATTAAGAACAAACAAAATGGGCAGGAAAACCAACTGCCAGAGGCCAAAGTGGACACGAAAAGTGTGGCAAATTGTTCCCCAGCTCACCTAGAAGGGACCGAACTGCCATATCAAAGCCACTCAGGGTCCTAAAGCACAAACACTAAGGCAGCCTGCGCTGCAGCCGCCCAGAAGCCTCGCTGCAACATCCACCCCGATACGAAGGGTGTAAAGGGCCCACCCTCTCAGAGCTTGGGGTCAATCACTGTCCTACCTGTTCCAGCCCTCAGAATAATCTGTGTTCGGCGGGATTAACAGCAAGTGTACGTTCTGTATAAATCACAGGAGATAAAATACCTTATCAGAATCCCTCAGGAGCTGACAAGAGGCAGGGGGGCAGAAGGGTATTCAAAGTCCCAGGGCGCCTGGGTGGCTCAGTCAGTTAAGCGGCTGCCTTCGGCTCGGGTCATGATCCCGGGGTCCTGGGATCGAGCCCCGCGTCAGGCTCCCTGCTCAGTGGAGAGTCTGCTTCTCCCTCTCTCTCTGCCTACTTGTGCTCTCTATCTCTCTGTCAAATAAATAAATAAAATCTTTAAAAAAAAAAAAAAAAGTCCCTGCCGTGCCACCCTTGGTTGTCTTTCTGAAATCCCCTAAGTATTCTTGGGCAGGACCTCTGTCAACAACCAATTTCTGAAAAAAGTGAGGAACCTAGGTGCATCACCTAGGATATTAAATAAAAGCAATCAAGATTATGTTCATGGAGCGAATGGATGAAATGCTTGCACTCAGATCCTGGGTCATCCTGGATATATGGCAAGATTCCGCATCATTTGTAAAATTTGCTAATTTGTTCATTCACTTAAGGATTTCTAGAACCAGACACCATGTTAGACACCTGGGATACACAGATTCATCCATTCATTCCATGAACACTTGAGTGCCTGTTATTTGCCAGGCACTGTTCTAGGCGCGAGAGACACGGTGAGAAACAAAACAGTCTCTCTCCTCAGTGACAACTGAACAACTACATAAATGCATGGGAAATTAATGGTGACAACTGGTGGCGTTTAGTGTGAAGAGAAATGAAGCAGGTAAGATAGGAGGGCATAATGGAGGGTGCTCTTTTAAACAGTGATTAGGGAGGGCCTCTCTGGGGAGGGGACATCTGAGCAGGGACCACAACGAAGTAAAGGAACAAGCCATGCATACATCCAGGGGAAGAGCTTTCCTAGCAGAGGGGAGATGGTTCCTAAGTGCCGCGGAGAAAACAGCTTGGCATATTCAAGGAGAAGCAAAGAGACAAATGGGGCTGGAGTGAGCAAGAGAGAGAATGGTACAGGTGAAATTAGAGGGGAAGGCAGGGGCCAGACAGCCGAGGGCTTTGGGTTTTTTCTAAGTGTGAGGGGAAGCCGCTAGCGGGTTTGCAGTAGAGGAGTGGCATATGGTTGTTTACATTGTTAAAGGACAATTGGCTGCTTTGCAGCAGGTCCTCTGTTGGATGGCAGTGTGGCAACATGGATCCGGTGAGGTGCTGTCACATGGAACAGGTGGGAGAGGTTGGCAGCTTAACTTGAATGATTGGTGGGGGAGGTGGTGAGAAGTGGTCAGATTCGGGAGATATCTAAGGAATGATGGTGAGATTCAGTCCCTGCTCTCAAGGAATTCACAGAAAAATCAAAAGAGGATGAAAGCCACTATAATGTAATGGGAAACAGGCAATAAGGGAATGACAAGCTGGGTAGGAGAGCACCAAAACAGGCCTTTTAGGGGGAGCTGGGGAAGGTGCTGGAGAAGGTGGTGACATTTGAGCTGTGTTTGGAGAAGTGAAATTCCACCAGGTGAATAAAGAAGGTAAAAGGAAGGTCATTCCAGGCAGAGGGAACAGCTTCAGTGAAGGTTTGGGAGCATGAGCCTGCATGGAGTGTTTGGGAATTCTATGGGGGCAGGCGGGGGGGTGGTGGTGGTGGACAAGGGCTAGAAGACTAGCCTGGAAAGGTGCTTGGAACTAGACTGAAGGAATTTGAATGTGACATTCAGTAGTGTGTCCTTTATTCTACCAACAACAGAGAGTCCTTGAAGGTTTTACAAGTATGTACATGACACAGGCAGAACTGTGTTCTGATGCATCGTGGAGTGGACTAGAGGACCTTAGCAAATTAGGTCTATTGATTTCACAAAAATGAGTGAGTGCCCACCATGTGCCCCATGTGCATCAGGAAGAGAGCAGTAGATAAATGGCCATTGTGCCTTTCTTTATGGATTTTAAGTCTGGTGGGGAGGTAATAAGGACTAAATGTAGAGGTTGAGTCAGATTCAGGAAATATTTCAGAAATACCATCATTAAGACAGGGAAAGTTCTGGGCGCCTGGGTGGCTCAGTTGGTTAAGCGACTGCCTTCGGCTCAGGTCATGATCCTGGAGTCCCGGGATCGAGTCCCACATCGGGCTCCCTGCTCGGCAGGGAGTCTGCTTCTCCCTCTGACCCTCCTCCCTCTCATGCTCTCTGTCTCTCATTCTCTCTCTCGCAAATAAATAAAATCTTTAAAAAAAAAAAAAGACAGGGAAAGTTCTGGATGTGGAAAATGAGAAAGGCTGAATACAGTTACTGCAAAGTATCCTGTCTCGGAGAAATAGTTTTTAAATGCTCTATATGGATTATATACGCCTTTAGAGCTTCAAGAGCATTTTCACATAAAATGTCTCACTTGCCCTTAAGAGTTCAAGAAATTGTAATTATTAAATAATTATATGTTGTAGTATTATTCGACTGCATAACCCTTGGTCAAAGCGATGCGAAAGAAGAGCTGTTTTGGAGCGCTGGGAAGACGTCCCGGCATACGAAGGCAGTTAATTCGAGAAGATGGGTCTGAGACCGTGGCAGCCGTGTAGAGGGCCATTCAGAAGGAGTAAGGCAGGGTTGAAGGCAAAATTCTGAAAAATGTACATGGGTCTCTCCTTTAACACTTTCCACCCTGATAATGTCACGTCCCTGCAGCAAACTCCTCTAAAAAAACTGTGCTTCCCTGACCAGGACTGTGCGTCATATTTGGAGTCTAGAAAAAGGTTGTGGAGCGTTTGCACAGTGGTGCTTGAACTAATTCTCCATGACGTTTCTTGTCTAGCTCGTTCCTTTCTGCTGTTGTCAGAATCAAATTCCGCACTTAATCTCTCCCTTGTTTTCAGATGACAAAATCTCTCTGTTAGGTTTCGGAAAGCTGGGATTACAAAATGTTCTTATGGCTTTAAGTCCTCTGTGGTGATTGGGGAACTCAGGAAAGGATTGGATGAGAATTTTTTGTTGTTGTTTTTCACGGGGAGGGGGCAGCCGGTGGACTGAATAGGGGATTCCTTTCCAGAAATCTGCCTTTGGACCCAAATGTTCATCACTTAAGAGGATTCCAAGATTTTTAAAATAAAATGAAAAGGGATGCGGGTTACAGGAATATATGCGTATGTCAAAGCTGACTTGTACACATAAGACTGTACATCTCACCGTGTATACATCATAACTCAACAAAAAATCAATCAAACAAGCAGGAACAGAGAGAGCAAAAATCATTAGTACTGCCAAGTAGAACCAACTACTGGACCGTCTTAGGGATATAATTACGATTTTCAAAATCGTAGCAACTGCACTCCATTGGTTAGGAGCCTCTGACAACGAGGCCAAGGTTGTCATGAGCTGATTCCTATGTAGGCCACTAGCTCTCCATGGTTTTGTGGGTATGGTTTGTACCACTCATCCTGGCTAGCAAATTCTGTACGTGTTTGTTTCCTGGTTTCAAGGACAAAGAAGAGAGAGAGCACACATGAGGGAAATTCTGTCCGCTCCAGAGGACTAGTCAGAAGTTACCATCTTTATTATTATTATTACTGAAGTATAGTTGACCCCCAACGTTACGTGAGTTTCAGGCGTACAACAGTGATTCGACAAGTCTACACATTATGCTGTGCTCGCCGCGAGTGTAGCTACCCGCTGCCACCAGACAAGGCCATTGCCCTTCCACTGACCATGTTCCCTGTGCTGTGCCTTTCATCCATCCCTGTGACTGAATTCATTCCAGAACTGGCTACCATCCTCTGAGAACAGCCTATCTGATCTCCAAATGTTAGAACATATCAGGACTATTGGTCTCATTCAGAATCGTACTCCCTTTCCTTCCTCCATCCGGAGCAGTTCTTAGCCTCTCTGAGATCTTGACTGGATGCAGGAGTCCTCGTTCCCCCACCTTTTAGTGCGGTACCACACCCCCCTGCACTCTGTGGTGCAGATACACACCATCAGTACACAACATGCTGGAAGTCACCGTTACAACCGGGTAGTTTTCATGAGCTGAAATGCAACCCATGTTCGGGTGACCGGACAGCACTCCAAGCACGGTGGCCTCCTTTATTACCCGTCCTGCCCCCAGACTGTGTGTCCCACGAAAGCAGAGACGGGCCTGTTTTAGTCACTACCGGATATCCAGCACTGTCGCAGGGACTGACACATTATAGGTGGTCACCTAATATTTAGTGCAGGAATAACAAATAAAAGCAGCAAAGCATTACTGTTTTCATGGAAATGAGTCCCCTGTGCTTGGACTCAGTAGGGGGGAAATGGAATTGAAAGATGCACTGACACGGTTTGGTCTGGCTTTCCCCTTCAGACAGATTGTTTCTGTGGTATCTACAAATCTGGGTCCGAGCGACCAGCCCGCAGGAAAGTCCGTGTGACCTTTAAGGACCAGGCCTGTTCTTGCCACAGGCAGGAGGGTTCTAGGTTTTAATTGCCTGGAGGTTTCATCCAAAATCAGAGTCAGCCAACAGTGCAGACTGTGAGCAGGGCGGTTACATCTGTGGCACTTGGAATTGTGCCTGGCCCTACAGCAAGGAGCCCGCCTGGTACCGCGAGGTTGGAAACAAAGCGGGTTCAGCAAAGGAAACTCATCGTTGCTGCAGGGAATGGCCGGGCTCCTCATGACGTCACCCACAGTAAGACCCTCTCAGCCGTAGACTTCGGTAGTAGCAGAGGGATGGGAGGCACTGGGAGCTCAAAGGTAGAATTATTTACCAATTCACGTGGAAGTATGTCAGTATTTTCACACTCGAAAGCCTGTTCCAGCACAGAGCCGCTGATTCCCAGGCCTGAGCATCAGTAGAACTATCCCCAGCACAGGATGTCCGAGAAGCCCTTGCTTCCTCAGAAGCTGCAGTGTCCCCGTTTTCAGATGAGATGGATAGGCAGTGTCTCTGGCTGACAGGGCCCCGAGGGGAGGCTCCTCACCTTACAGAGTCCGAGATAATTCTCCTTCAGCAAGGCTGACATCACTGGTCTGAAGGTGGATTCTAGGCAACTGCCCTATCTGAAGAACAATCATTCCTGCTGGTGTGTGAGTCACTGAGAGAGAGAGGAGAGAGGGAGAGAGAGGCGAGGGAAACGGAGAATTCCAGAGACCTTCTGAAGCAGATCTCTGTTCCCCCAGCCCTGACACAGCCAGCCCTGTCCCTGGGCTCTGGGTAACCCAGCAACAGCGACGGAGACGGGGACCGGGCTGGATGAGGAAGCTGAAGGTCTGCAGCTAACACTCCGAAGACACTCAGCCCTTAATGGAGGAGGGCTTTTAGAAAAGATCCGGCAAATTCTCTGCCCTTTCAACTTCACTTTCTGTTCTCTTTTTATCTGCTTTCAGCATTTCCAATTAATCTTGGAATGAGAGCCCGAGGCAAGAAGCCAGTGGTGCCTGAGGAATGCTAAAGAGCAAACTGATCCAGGGAAGCAAATGCCAGCGAGGGACCCCACAGCAAAGAGACAGACTCTGTGAGCAACTCTCCTGTTACCATGAGGCTTGCGAGGCGTGTGTGTGCGCGCGGGTCTCCGCATTGGCACCATCTGCCAATTCCTCAGGAGGACAGAACAAACCAGCGAGGCATGAAGATTAGATTATGTAAGGCTCGAGGATTGCTGTTTTCAAAGAGGAAACAAATGGAACAAATTGATTTGCTTGTCAGAGTCCTGTCAGTAAAGGAGAACCGTTCCCTCCTCCTCCAAGAGGACCTCATTAAAGAGGGGCATGATTTCACAGATTCAGAACATGTGAGACCACAATCAACTCCATTCATAACAGCAAGGGGCGCCTGGGTGGCTCAGTTGGTTAAGCGACTGCCTTCGGCTCGGGTCATGATCCTGGAGTCCCGGGATCGAGTCCCGCATCGGGCTCCCTGCTCGGCGGGGAGTCTGCTTCTCCCTCTGACTCTCCCCCTCTCATGCTCTCTCTCTATCACTACCTCTCTCAATAAATAAATAAAAATCTTAAAAAAAAAAAAAAGCAACAGCAAGTCCAATTTCCAGAGTGCTACTGATAAATCCTACTCTGCTCCCCTTGCCTGAAAAATGACTATTCACTACTACCTAGTAGGTACCCACATGGCAAGGAACTTAACTGCCAGGCGCCCCCCAAGAGATTCAGAACCTGGGTGATTTAACTGACCTCACTTGCTTCTGGGGGAGCAGTATCCAATTTTGAGACCAGGGGGGTCATGTTTACTATTCAGAGCTCTAAACAGGTGCTTTGATAGAGTGGGGATGTGTTCTTAAAAATACATGCATCAGTGACATTATATGGTGACAGATGGTGACTACACTCATCCTGGTAAGCACTGAGTAATGTATAGAATTGTTGAATCACTGTGCTGTGCACCTGAAGCTAATAGAACATTGTATATCAACTATACTTTGATAATAAACTTTTTTTACATACATGCATCAAGAAGGAAAATTCATTGCATGTCTGGGATTCTTCTGCCATTGCTGGGCTTCTCTCAAAATGCCCAGCACAATGCTTTTTTTTTTTTTTTAATTTGTGTAGTGCCAAGCACTGTTCTTTTTTTTTTTTTTAAGATTTTATTTATTTATTTGAGACAGAGAGAATGAGAGAGAGAGAGCATATGAGAGGGGGGAGGGTCAGAGGGAGAAGCAGACTCCCCGCCGAGCAGGGAGCCCATGCGGGACTCGATCCAGGGACTCCAGGATCATGACCTGAGCCGAAGGCAGTCGCTTAACTGACTGAGCCACCCAGGCGCCCCAGCACAATGCTTTTTATGGTACGTTCACTAGAAGAATGAACAAGTGAACAATAACCCTCAACCTACTACCAGAGTGCCGTTCCTAAAGGTTCTTTTATTTTCTTACTAAAATACCAAGATTTAAATGTCAAGTCTTTACTCAACAAGGAAATGAAGTCTTCTCCACCAGATATTTTCCATTTGCCCCTTCAGATCCACTTTTGTACCCATTCTGCTGTTTGCCCTGGGGTGCTCACCTGTCTAAACTACCTCAACGCGGGGCGCCTGGGTGGCTCAGTCGGTTAAGCTCGGGTCATGATCTCAGGGTCCTAGGATTGAGCCCCACATCAGGCTCTCTGCTCAGCGGGGAGTCTGCTTCTCCCTCTCCCACTGTGCTCTCTCTCTCTGAAATAAATAAATAAAATCTTCAAAAAAAAAAAAAAAAAACTGGGCACCTGGGTGGCTCAGTTGGTTAGGCGACTGCCTTCGGCTCAGGTCATGATCCCGGAGTCCCGGGATCGAGTCCCGCATCGGGCTCCCTGCTCGGCAGGGAGTCTGCTTCTCCCTCTGACCCTCCTCCCTCTCATGCTCTCTGTCTCTCATTCTCTCTCTCTCAAATAAATAAATAAAAAATCTTAAAAAAAAAAAAACTACATAAAAAAAATAAACTACATCAACTCACTCCTTTGTCCTCTTAGCTTCCATCTGGGCACAGCAGAATACTGGAGGGCAGAAGGAGGGTGAGGTCAAAGTATTTATTCCTGCAGTGCCTCCCCCACCCCCTGCCCCAGATCACCTTGGGGTCTGGTCCAGTTGGTTGGGCCTATAGATAACAGGTCACCACTCCTCCTCAAGGGGGCCCTCTCTTTCTGGGTTCTGTAATTTCTCCCTCCTTTCAACATCAGATCTAGAAATGATAAAGACCCTAGTTATGACGAACCTCCTGGGTTCTGCACTATCCTTATGGTTTCCTGACACCTTACCGACCTTTGTATATAGTCTCTCTCTTAAATCCTCCCCTAATTATCTAATTTGAGTGTGCCATCTGTTTCTTACAGACCCTGACTGATAAACCTACCACGGGTGTCAGTCTGTTCTAGGCCCTGCCCGCAGTGTTTTTAAAAAGTAGCAAAATTAATAATACGATATGCTACTACTTTATGCTTATTCTCAACGTTCACCTTCTCACAAGGCTATAATAACAACTTAAAGATAAAACCTAATTCCTCTTTACAACATAATTGTGCAGTAGAGTTTGTATGAGCTAAATATAATTCGGAGAACAAGCTTTTTCATGTCATCAAAATTCATGTTAACAACTATAAAGGGAGAACCACAGAACTGATGCCCAACTGGAGATTTAGCAGAAAACATATTCCAGTATTTAAATCAATCACACAAATATTCAAGAGCCTACAATGTGGCCAGAAAGGTGGTGATCTTAGTAAGAAACAACACAGACGTGGGTTCTCACATTATGCAATTTGTTCTCGTTTTACGCGATAAATGTGCTCCTAAAAAAGTTCAATACAAATTGTATTTCCATAAATCAAAACATAGGTTATATGATCGGGGCAAGCTTACTATTTGAATAACCATTTGGTAAAACAATCACCTTTTGATCTTTTGAACCAATCCAGATTTTTCATCCATCCAGAGTACTTCAAGTGAAATTTATCTTTGGTCTGCAGGGAAGATCGGTCTCCTTCCATGCTCCTGGAATAGGAGAAATTGTGGAATGGAATTTAGAGGAAAGACAAGGGAACTACCATTTATAGACCACATACAGAATGCTAGGCAGTTTGCATCTGTTAGCACATTTAATCCTGGAGGTATATATGTATTCCATTGTTCTCTTATTTTCTACTTCTCAAAAAAAAAAAAAAATTAGAATAGCAGGTGTGGAATTCAAAAATCCATTTTTTTGAACGAGAAGGCAAGGCAAAATATTCAATGCAGGGCTATAAAGATCACATTATTCCCCAGCTTCAGTGGCTTCCCAGTGTTTAGGATCAAGTCCAAAATTCTTCACACGGCCACCGTCCCAGCCTCAGGACTCCTGACCAACCAGACTTCTTCCCACTTGAAGGCCTTTGCCCTCTTTGTCCCTAGAACTGTCTGCAACCACTTCTTCTCCCTTCTTTTTCAGACTAACTCAGACTCATCCCTCTGCTTTCCGCTCAGTTTACACTTCCCAGGGAATGTCTGTCTCCCCAGCTGGGCCTACATCACTGTATCCCAATGCTGAAAACCAGACACGGGCTGAACGCTCACGGCTGCCTCCTCCTCCTCCCAACGAGGAAGGGTCGCCCAGCAGGGCTGCCCGGTCTCACGGTGGCCCCATCTACCCCTCCCCGAGCAGGGGTTTGTCTCGGCCCCAGGAGCCTGGCAAAGCCTCCCTCAAAAACAGAAAGGCCAAGAGAACCTCGTCTAAGGTTCTAGAAGGTCTTTGCTTTCTCTCTCCCACTCAAGCGCACACCCAGGGGCTCTACGACCCGGAGCTCCAGCTGAGGCGAGAACGTACCAGTCCCACGTCTCCCAACGGGAGCATGGCTTCCCTCCCGCCTCACACCTGCGCACTTGTGTGGCACCTAGCCACGTGAGGCGAAAGCTGCGCATGCGCGGGAGAATTGTTCATCACGTGATCTCTCCGCCCTAGCCCGGATGTTGGGGCATTTCAATATGGAGGGCTGGAGGGCTGGAAGAACTGGGAGAGGGGTTTGCGAGGTCACTTGGGAGGTCAGGGTGGGCCTGGGATGTACTGAGCCTAGCCCAGTGCCAGGCATTCGGCTGAAATATCTCAATGAATACTCCCAAGGGCTTTGTGTAGGCTAGGGGTTGATGTGCCTGTTTTACAGATGGAGAAACTGAGGCTCGTGTGGTGAAAACCAGGGACTTGTCCGAAGGCACAGGTAATGACAGTCCTGGGATTTGAACTCAATTTTCTCTGTTTCCCAAACACCCAAGCCCTCTGAGGCCCTGGCTCATCCTTCAAAAGTCAAGTCTCTTTTCCCAAAGTATCGTGGCCCCTGGGCGGGAGTGTCCTCTCTCCTTCCCTGTTCATCCTGAGTCAGCTGTCTGCCGTGATTCATGTCCCGGCTGTGTGACTTTGGGCAAGTCATGTCACTGCTGAGTCTCCGTTTCATCATCTGTAAAATGACAGTGTTGCCCTCTGCCCATTACTTATGAAAATTAACTTTTCTAACAAAAATGTAGCGATGCCTGCCTACCAGATGCCAGGTACTGTGCTAGGTAGGCCTGGGGTGTGCCGAAGCAGAAGAGATCGTGTAATCATGGGATAGCGTGTGAACATTACTAATAAACTCCAAAGCCCATCAATAATCTATACAGTGTGTTAGATAATGGCAAGTGTCAGGAAGAAAAACTGAGCAGGGAAGGGAGTCAGGAATGTATTGCATGGGTGCAGTTTTAAGTAGAATGGTCAGGGAAGGCCTCATGAGAAGTTGGCATTTGAGCAGAGACCTGAGGAGATGAGGGAGGAAGACCAGCCAGGGATTATTCTAGAAACCTGGGAAAGTTTGGACCCATCTCCCATTAAGAACAGATGAGATCTAAAAATGGGCCTGGCATCCCCATTGAAGCTCGCAGTTCTGCGGGCTTCCCTTATTGGAAGGTGGGCAGCTCTGCTGTGGGTTTCTCGCAGCTGATCCTGAGGAAGTGGAAACAGCCTGTTACAGGTACGGGGATTCACAGCCAACAAGCTCTTTCCTTGTATCTCCAGAGAAGTGGGTGTTTCCCTCAGTTCATTCGAGAAGGGTCTGCCATGCCCTTGGAAATTTCTACTTTTTGCTCCATTGGAAACAAAAAGAAGCAGGAAGACAGAATTAGGACCTGTGCTGACATTTTGCTGGAATGTCCTATCTCCACCAGGTTCCCAAATACATGTGGAGGCTCCTTCACACATACGCATCTGCTCAAAGCCCCTCACAGACCCAAGAGTGTTGGCACATGCCCGCGCACACACTTGAACACTTTGCACAGAGAAGTCTAGTCTGGGAAAAAAATATCAAGCCAGGCCTTGGCCAGCTCTCCTTTTAGCAAGGAAAATCTCAGGAGCCAGGCTGAAGCAAGAGAGCCCCCGGACTGTCCACACTGGGAGGCCACAGAGTCCAACAAACTAAGGCCCAGAGAGGTGAAGTTGGCTGTCCAAGCGTACACAGCAAGTCCATGAAAATCTCCCTGAACTCACACAGTCAGCAAATGTTTTGAGCACTATACATGTGCCAGGCACTGTTCTTGGTGCTAGGGATGCAGCAGTGAGCAAAACAGACAACAATTCCGGCCCTCTGGAACCAACATTCCAAAAGAAGGAGACAAAGGAGAAATTAGTAATATGGGCAGCATATTAGATAATGGTAACTGTTGTGGGGGAAAACTGCGCAGGGAAACAGAATAAGGAGTGTATTGTATAAGGTGCAGGGTTTTTTGTTGCTGTTATTTTGAGAGAGAGAGAGAGAGCACATGCGGGAGCTTGTGCATGTGCTGGGGTTGGGGGGGGGGGGGTTAGAGGCAAAGGCAGAGGGAGAGAGAGACTCTTAAGCAGGCTCCACACTGAGCAGGGAGCCCAATGCAGGGCTCGATCTCACAACCCTGAGATCATGACCTGAGCCGAAATCAAGAGTCACTTAACTGACTAAGCCACCCAGGTGCCGGGCGTGGGTGCAGTTTTAAGTAGAATGGTCAGGGAAGGCCTCGCAAGAAGTTGGCCTTTAAGCAAAGAGCTGAAGGAGGTGAGGGAGGAAGACCTGCCAGGATCTGGAGGAAGAGGGTCCCAGGGGGAAGAAACAGAGCAGTGGCCCCAAGGTAGGAACATACCTAGTGTGTTCCCAAGAGCCGCGAAGAGGCCTCTGGAGCGAAGTAGGCAGGAGGGAGGGTAGGAAGTCAGAAGAAGCAGGGTCCAGATGGTGTATGAGCTTTGTAGGCCACTAGGAGGACTTTGGCTTTTACTCCAAATGAGACGAAAAAGCACTGGAGAGTTTGGGGCAGGGAAATGACATGATCTGACCCAATAAAAAAAAAAAAAAACCTGGAGGGGCGCCTGGGTGGCTCAGTCAGCTAAACGTCTGCCTTTGGCTCAGGTCATGATCCCAGGGAGTCTGCTTCTCCCCCTGCTCCTCCCCCCAGCTTGTGCTCTCTCTCTCTCGCTCTGCTCTCTCAAATTAATTAATCAACTTAAAAAAACCCTGGAGCTACTGCTATTCATTCATTCACTCATTCAGTCATTCAGGCGTCTTAGGTGCCAGGCACTCTGCTCATGACAAGCTAGACAGCCCCGGCGTGAGCCATGGGGCCCTTGGGTGTGCATTTTGTTTGATCAGAGCGTCCAGAGCAAGGAGAAAGGAGGCTCAGCTGGTGGCCTTCCCCCACCACTTGCCTTCTCCTCCTTGCTGTGCAGCCCAGGGAGAAGGGCCCCAGGTAGCTGCAAGGCTCCATGCTCCGGAGGCTGCTAGAACCTGCAGGTTATAAATAGCATCTCCTGCGCCTGGGAACTGAGCTGCTCCGTGTGAGTGAGTCAGAGGCTGGGAGCCACAGCCCCTCAAACTGCAGCATCACTCCCTAATCCCACCACTCCAGCCCCGGCTCCCTCACTGACCTCTTAATCAAGGCCAGGCCTCTGCTTCTCACCGTGACCCTCTCTGGCCCTGTCACTCCCCAATTATCCCAGGCTCTAACCCCTGTAGCTCCAGAAAGCCCCCTGATTCCTTAGACCTGAGAGACAGGATTGCATAATATTGAAAAGCCCAAGATCTTCATTTGAGCCTACCTGGATTTCAGGCCCAGGGCTGCTCAGTTCTGGCTGTGTGACCTTGGGCAAGTCACTTCCCCTTTGCGAGTCCCATTTGCCTCACTCATAATAATAACAGTATGATGACAATGTGATATTATGATAGTATGATGATGATAATGATAATACCTACTTCGTGGAAGTGGTGCGGGGAATGCAACAAGATACCCCACCTAGACTGCTTAGCCCAGAACCTGGCAGACAGTAGCTATTCAGCGAACGGAGTGATAGAGCCTGTGCGCAATTAGATTATAACCCAGAGAAAGGTAAGAATAAATAAGAAAACGGCAGCTTTCACCTGTTCTACTGAGCATCCACCATGTGTTTGAAGTACGGGTTCCTGACATATAATGCATATCCCTAATCTTCCATAACCAAGCAAATGTCACCATCTCCATCTTACAGAGGAAGAAACTGAGACTCGGAGGGAGCTGTGTGACTCGTCCAAGCCACGCAGTACCTGGTGAGGCAGAACGTGACGTCAGCAGAAAGGCCCAGCCACCTCCCCTCGGGCCCTGGGGGCATGTGCAGCTGCTTGTTCCTAGCCCACCCCCATCTGACATAGCACTGTGAGCGGAGCCGGGGGAGAAGGGGAGCAGGTGGGTGGGAGTGCAAAATATCTCTGCTTCCCCTGGCATCCCTTCCACTTCCTGAGATGAGAAGTTCTCTGCCACTCCCCAAGGCACAGATTAGCTCTCCTTTGGGTGATATTGAGTAAAACTCTCTACCTGATGGCTCCCCAAAAGATCTGCTTAATAATTTTTTTAGGTCACACACTTTGTTTAAAGATGCAGGTGATGGTGACAATTTGGCTTTTCATTGACACCCCCACTTTGGTCCTCCAGAGTTGTGTCTAGTCACCCCCCCCAACCTCCAGGTGCCAGAGACATCCCCTTAAGTCCCCTCTTCCACCATGCTGGAAGCCTTATAAAATAGTAGAGGGGCGCCTGGGTGGCTCAGTCGTTAAGCATCTGCCTTCGGCTCAGGTCATGATCCCAGGGTCCTGAGATTGAGCCCTGCATCGGGCTCCCAGCTCAGTGGGGAGTCGGCTTCTCCCTCTACCCCTCCCCCCAGCTTGTGATCTCTCTCTCTCAAGCTCTCTCTCTCTCTCAAATAAATAAAGTCTTTAAAAAAAAAAAAAGAAGTGACGGGGCGCCTGGGTGGCTCAGTTGGTTAAGCGACTGCCTTCGGCTCGGGTCATGATCCTGGAGTCCCGGGATCGAGTCCCGCATCGGGCTCCCTGCTCGGAGGGGAGTCTGCTTCTCCCTCTGACTCTCCTCCCTCTCATGCTCTCTGTCTCTCATTCTCTCTCTCTCTCAAAAAAAAAAAAAAAAAAAA
The DNA here is from genome assembly GCF_011800145.1 of Mirounga leonina. Classification (NCBI taxonomy): domain Eukaryota; kingdom Metazoa; phylum Chordata; class Mammalia; order Carnivora; family Phocidae; genus Mirounga; species Mirounga leonina. The sequence continues at coordinate 16,268,574 of NW_023270436.1, read as the reverse complement.
AAAGAAGTGACATGAGAATAAAGAAAATGAAACAAGGCAGTGTGCTCATAACTGGGGTGGGGGCAAACGTGAGCTCGCTCTTAGACAGGGGGTCAAGAAAAAGTGGCGTTGCTTCTTCCGAACAAACGACGAGCAGGAGTTGGCTAGGAGACCTCGAGGCAGAGTGAAGCGCAGGCACTCGGGCCTTGAGAAGGGAATGAGTTGGAGAAGGCATTGGAGCTGGCGTGGTGGGAGTGAAGTGAGCCAGGGGGAGAGAGCAGGGAGATGAGGTCAGAGAGGTAGGCAGGGACTAGATCGCAGAGCGCCCAGTGTCGAGCAGCCCAGCCTTGGCGTGCTGGTGCGCATTTGGCGAGAGGATGCATACACTAGCCGGGGACCTGGCGTGCAGTGGGTGCTCCATACGCAGTAGCTGTTATGCTTATGAGCCTTCCTTGTCCTCCTCCTCCTCCTCCCGAGGACCCTCATGTCCCGCCCCTGCCTCTTGGCCCCCTCTGCCCCACCATCCTTCCCTGGTCCCAGGAAAAGGACAAGGACACTGGCAAGGATCACAGCAGGAAGGAGGAAGCACTTCCCACCCTCTCTCTCACCCCCTTCCTCCTCCAAACCCTCCCACTGCAGCCCAGTGATTTTCCTGCCTCTCACAGGCGATTTTATTAAACATCTCGAAAAAATATTCTCTCACTCCCTCTCTCTTTATTTATAAAAATCAACTTAACACCCTGCTCCTTTGTTCTATTTGGAAACTGGAACAGCCTGGTTTATATTTAGCCGAAATCCTGCTCCTTTCCCCACAGACTCCAGCACAGCCCGATGAGTTAGAGGGGCTAAGGAAGGAGGAGTAGGGAGGCTGGGGGAGGAAAGGGTGCTACAAAGGACAGAGGGTCCCCCAGAAGCCCAGGTTCCAACTAAGTCCAAAGGACCCGGAAGGATAGGAGCTGAAGAGTCCTTCCCAAGACGTGGGGTGCCCCAAATCCAGGCTTTGCCCGTCATGCAGTCACTCTCTAGTCCCATCCAGATGTCCCCAGAAGAAGAACGACAGGGGAGGTAGAATACAGAGAAGAAAAAAAACCCAACCCCAATCTAGAACGAGGCTTGGAAAGGCAGTACTTATGGGTGTGGGTCTCGGTTCAAATCCAAACTCTCCTCTGCCCCTCACTAGCTGGCTGACCCTGGGAAGTTAACACGTTCATTGCAGTGTGTGGCACATAGTATGTGCTTGATAAACGATGGTTATTATTATTAATCACGGTGGGCTCAAGGAAACTGCTCTCCTCCTCAAACCTCAAGGCTCCACTCAAAAGCTGCTTCCTCCATGAAGCCTTCCCAGATTAACACCTATCTGGTCAGCTAAGAGCAGAGGGCTAAACACTGGGGATATGGAGATGAATGAGCAGGAACAGACAGGGCCTCCAGTGTGATCAGGAATGGACATACATGATCGTCAGAGAGCATACTAAGTTCCAGAAGAGAATAACTCCACTTGGGGAAGGCCAATTCTCCTCTGTTCTCTGCTGTATCTGGAGAGCTAACGACAGCACCTGGCACGTGGAAAGACAGCATAGAATAGTGGTTAAGAATATATCTGGGTAGGGGCTCCTGGGTGGCTCAGTCGTTAAGCGTCTGCCTTCGGCTCAAGTTATTGTCCCAGGGTCCTGGAATCGAGCCTGCATCAGGCTCCCTGCTCAGCGGGGAGCCTGCTTCTCCCTCTCCCACTGCTCCTGCTTGTGCTCCCTCTCTCGCTGTGTCTCTCTCTCTAATAAATAAATAAAATATTAAAAAAGAATACATCTGGGTAAAGAAATTGTGGTGTTTCCATACAATGAAATATTACTCAGCCATAAAAAGGAATAAAGTACTTCTAGGGGCACCTGGGTGGCTCAGTCGTTAAGTGTCTGCCTTCGGCTCAGGTCATGATCCCCAGGGTCCTGGGATCGTACCCCAGTCTGGGTCAGGCTCCCTGCTCGGTGGGAAGCCTGCTTCTCCCTCTCCCCCTGCTTGTGTTCCCTCTCTCATTGTGTCTCTGTCAAATAAATAAATAAAATATTTTAAAAAAAGAAATAAAGTACTTCTACATGCTGCAGGGTCAATCAACCTCAAAAATGTTATGCTAAGTGAAAGAAGCCAGACACGAAAGGTCACATATTGTACAACCCCATTCATACAAAGGGTCCAGAATAGGTAAATCCATAGAGACAGAACGCAAATTGATGGTTGCCAGGAGCTGTGAGGAGGGAGAATGGAGAGTAACTTCTTAATGGGTGCAGGGTTTCCTTGCAGGGTGATAAAGGTGTTTTGGAACTGGATAGAGGTGGTTGGGCAATGCCACGGAAGGGCTCACTTTAAAAACGGTTAATTGTATGTTAGGTGAGTCTCATCTCAAAAATTTTTTTTTAAAGATTTTATTTATTTATTTGAGAGAGAGAGAGAGAGAGCACAAGAGGGGGGAGCGGGGGAGGAAGAAGCAGACTCCCCGCCGAGCAGGGAGCCCGATGCGGGACTCGATCCCGGGACTCCAGGATCATGACCTGAGCCGAAGGCAGTCGCCCAACCAACTGAGCCACCCAGGCGCCCTCAATTTTTTTTTTTTAAAGGATATATCTGGATCCACTTCATGGTCATGCCAATTGATGTGAGAAGACATTTGATACCATCAACACCCATTCATGATTTAAAAACAAAAACAAACTTGAGCAGGGCCAAAATAAAGAGAATTTCTTTCTTTTTTTTTTTTTTTAAGATTTTATTTATTTATTTGAGAGACAGAATGAGATAGAGCATGAGAGGGGGGAGGGTCAGAGGGAGAAGCAGACTCCCCGCCGAGCAGGGAGCCCGATGCGGGACTCGATCCCGGGACTCCAGGATCATGACCTGAGCCGAAGGCAGTCGCTTAACCGACTGAGCCACCCAGGCGCCCGAGAATTTCTTCAACCTGTTGAAGGGCAGCTTCAAAATACCTACCGCTGAGGCACCTGGCGGGCTCAGTCAGTAGAGCATGAGACTCTTGATCTCCGGGACATGAGTTTGAGCCCCACGAAGAGATTACTTAAAAAAAAATTTTTTTTAGGGGCGCCTGGGTGGCTCAGTTGGTTGGGTGTCCAACTCTTGGTTTCAGCTGGGGTTGTGATCTCATGGGTCATGGCATCGAGCCCCGTGTCAGGCTCGATGCTGAGCGAGAATTTGGCTTAAAGATTCTCCCCCTCTACTCACTCTCTCTTTCTCTCTCTCTCAAATGGATACATAAAATCTTTTAAGAATAAATTAAAAAGAGGGATGCCTGGGTGGCTCAGTCAGTTAAGCGTCTGCCTTCCGCTCGGGTCATGATCCTAGGGTCCTGGGATCAAGTCCCACATGGGGTTCCCTGCTCAGCGTGGAGCCTGCTTCTCCCTCTCCCTCTGCCTGCTTCTCCCCCTGCTTGTGCTCTCTCTCTCTGACAAATAAATAAAATCTTAAATAAATAAGAAATTTAAAAAAAAATTTTAAATCTTTAAAACAAAAAACCTACAGCTAACATATGCTGAAAGTTTAAACAATTTCACCCCTAAGATTGGGAACAAGGCAAGAATATCTGCTCTCACTACTTCTATGCAACATAGGACTGGAGGTCCTAGCCAGGACAACAAGGGAAGAAAAAAATGGGGAAAGGATGAAGTTAAATTGTGTTTATTTGCAGATGGCATGATTATGCACATAGAACATCCTAGAAATTTACAAAACAAAACTATTAGAACCTTGTTTAACAAAATGAAAGGATACAAGGTCAATATATAAAAATGCATTTCTCTATAACCAGCAACGAACAATTGGGAAGTTAAATGTATGAAAACATTTCCAAAAGCATCAAAAAACATAAAATATTTAGGGATGCAGTTAATAAAACATGTGCAAGATTTGTACACTGAAAACTCTAAAATCGTACTGAGAGAAATGAAAGACCTAAATAGATGGAGAGATATACCACGTTCACGTATAAAATGTCACTTCACCCCATACCGATTCTATAGATTCAGGCAATCCTGATTAAAATTTCAGCAGGTTTGGGGCGCCTGGGTGGCTCAGTCATTGAGCGTCTGCCTTCGGCTCGGGTCATGATCCCAGGGTCCTGGGATTGGGCCCCGCATCGGGCTCCCTGCTCCCTGGGAGGCCTGCTTTTCCCTCTCCCACTCCTCCTACTTGTGTTCCTGCTCTCGCTGTCTCTCTCTCTGTCAAATAAATAAAATCTTTAAAAATAAAATAAAATAAAATTTCAGGTTTTTTGTTGTTGTTGTAGAAATTATCAAGTAGATTCTAAAATGTATATGGAAATGCAAACAAACTAGAAGAGCCAAAACAATTTTGAAAAACAGGAACAAAGTTGCAACACCTAATGTTACTTGATTTCAAGAATTACTCTAAGTCTGCAGTAATCAAGGCAGTGTGGAATTAGCATAAGGATAGACATATAGATCAATGAAACAGACTGAATTCCAAAAATCCATATGCATCCAATCAACTGATTTTGCCAAAGGTGCCAAGATGATTCAGTGGGGAAAGGAAGCTGGTAGAACATGTCTGTGCCAAAGAAGAAATGAACCATGACCCCTACCTCACACCATATCAAAAACTCACTCCAAATCGATCAGAGACCTAAATGCAAAAACCAAAACTATGAAACTTCTAGAGAAGAGTATAAGAGAAAACCTCTGTGGCCTAGGGGTAGGCAAAAATTTCTTAAGCACACAAAAGCACAATTAATAAAAGCAATTAATTGATAAATAGGACTTCATCAAAATTTTGAACTTCTGTTCTTTGAAATATACTATTAAAAAATGAAACTAAGCAGCAAGCTTATAGAAAATATTCATTTTATGGATGTGTCTGTGTGTGTCTGTGTGTATCTCACAAAGAAATTATATCCAGAATAGATAAAGAACTCTTACAACTACATAATGAGAAGACAAATAACTCAGTAAAACATAGCAAAAGAATCAGATAAATACTTCCCAAAAAAGAACACACAAATGACCAATATGCACATGAAAAGATGCTCAATATCTTTAGTTGACAGGGAAGTACAAATTGAAACTACAATAAGATATACACAGATTAGGAGCGCCTGGGTGGCGTCTGCCTTCCGCTCAGGTCATGATCTCAGGGTCCTGAGATCAAACCCCACGTCAGGCTCTCTGCTCAGCAGAGGAGTCTGCTTCTCCCTCTCCCTCCACCACTCATGCTCTCTCTCACACACCCTCTCTCTCTCTAATAGATAAATTAAATTAAATTAAAAAGATATACACAGATTAGAATGGCTAAAATTAATGGTGATACAAAATGTTGGTGAAGATATGATACAACTAGAACTCACATCCTCTGCTGGTAGGAGTATAAAATGACACAGATACATTAGAAAAGTTTGGCAGTTTCTTATGAAGGTTAATATACACTGACCATTTGATCTAGCAATTCCACTAGCTTTTTACTTGAGATAAATGAAACACAAGTCCATACAAAGACTTTTTTTTTTAAAGATTTTATTTATTTATTTGACAGAGAGAGACACACAGAGAGAGGGAACACAAGCAGGGGGAGTGGGAGAGGGAGAAGCAGGCTTCCCAAGGAGCAGGGAGCCCAGTGTGGGGCTCGATCCCAGGACCCTGGGACCATGACCTGAGCCAAAGGCAGACGCTTAACGACTGAGCCACCCAGGCACCCCCATACAAAGACTTTTACATGGAGTTCACACCAGCTTTATTCATAATAGCCCCAAACTGAAAACAACCCAAATGTCATTGAACAGGAAAACTGGATCAGGGACTTCTCCTATATCTATGCAGAATACTACTCAGCAATAAAAAAGAAAAAATTACCAATGCATGTAATAATATAGATGAACATTGCAAACATTTTTGTTCAACAAAAGAAGCCAGGCACAAAAAGGAACATACTGTGTGGTTTCATTTACATGAAGTTCTAAACAGACAAAACCATCTATAGTGACAGAAAGCAGATGATTGGCCGGAGCAGAGCCCAGAAATGACCGCAAAGGGGCATGAGGAAAGATTTGGGGGGGGGGGGGGGGAAAATGTTCTGACTCTGTTAGTGTTTTTTATTGTATGTGAATTATACCCCAATAAAATTGATTTTTTAAAAAAGACCGCCTGGGTTGGGGTGCCTGGGTGGCTCAGTCAGTTAAGTATCCGATTCTTGGTTTTGGCTGAGGTCGTGATCTCTGGGTTGTGAGATCGAGCCCCGGGTCGGGCTCTGCACTCAGCACAGAGTCAGCTTCGGACTCTCTCTCTCTCTCTCAAATAAATAAATCTTTAAAAAGAAAAAAAGAGAGAGAGACCACCTGGGTTGAATTCCTGGCTTTACTACTTACTAGTTGCATAATCTTGGGCACATTATTTCATTTTTCTGTGCCTCTATTTCCCCAACAGAAAAGTGACAATAGTAATAACAATAATACTTCCCTCATAGAATTTGTTTTGTTTGTTTATTGTTCTTGTTTTTTAAGTAGGCTCCGTGTCCCATGTGGGGCTCAAACCCATGACCCTGAGATTAAGAGTCACATGCTCCACCGACTGAGCCAGCCAGGTGCCTCATGTTTGTTAGGTTTTTGTTTCGTTTCATTTTGTTTTCTTTCGTTAGATAAGCTCATAGGATTGTTGAAAGGATTAAATGAGCAAATGTATTACGAACTGTGGTAGTCAACCTCTAAGAAGGACTCCGATGGTTCCTGCCCCCGTGGAGTCCCCTCCACATTGAAAAGACTGACCCGTGTAACCCATAGGATGTCGAAAATTTTTGAGACTAGGTCAAAAAACTCATCGAGCCTTCTGCTCTTGGATCACTCTTTCTGGGGGAAGCCAGCCACCAAGTCATGAGGATTTTCAAGCAGCCCTGTGGAGAGGTCGGGATGGCAAGGAATTGAGAGCTTCTGCCAACAGTCAGCACCCGGGCACCAGCCATGGAAGGGGGCCAGCTGGATCCTTCATTCCCAGCTCAGCCTTCAGATGGCTGGCCAACAGCTTGACTACAACCTCAGGAGGGACCGTGAGTCAAAACCACCCAGCTGAGCTGCTCCCAATTCTTGACCCACAGAAATTGTGTGAGGTAAGAAATGTTCATAAGCTTTGAAACTGCTGAATTTGGCAGTAATCTGTCATGCACCAATGAACAACAAATACAAGCACAAAGATAAGAGCTGACGTTTTTGAGCATTTATCCATGTGACCTACTATGACTACTGGGAGGTGAGAAACTGGGGGAGTATCTTCCATTTACCTGTCTAGAACCACTCTCCACCCTCTTCCACTCGGCTCTGTGCCCACGGAGACTGACTTGTTCAGACTCAACAGTCTCCTATATCCTTTGCCTTTTAATCAGGTTTGGCCAATGGGGAGCCTCCAGGGAGATATGGAAAGGAGAAGGAAGAGTGAGGTCAGGATAGTTCTTCCTGCGCTCCCTCCCTGCAGGGCACCTCTGGCTGGTGCTGTTCCTCAACAGAAGGTCACAGCTTCTCCCTCAAGGTGGTTCTCTCCGTACAACCCCTTCTGAGCCGGGGGAACTGCTCCCTTGGCAGCCAGGTATAGGAGGTAGGAGCTCTCACACTGTAACTTGCCCAGGAACGCACTACCCTGGTGAATCCCCGACACCCTGCTGACACCTAACTAGTCCCTTTATTCAGCCTTCCTCAAGTTACCCAATTTGAGCGTGCCATCTGTTTCCTTCTGGGACGGACTGGCCACCCTAATTAAAATCCCCCTACTTTACAGAAGGAAGTAGAAATTCGAAGAGGACCAAGGAGATTACTCAGAAATACATGGAAAAGCAACAGGCCACCCAGAAGTGTGCTCTGCAGGCAATGGGCACTGAAGATGCTCGTTGAATAAATGAATGAATGAATGAATGACTTGGTGGGCGCCAGGAAGGACTCACTCGCCCTGCTTCCTTGAGGGCTATCGGTACTAAAACAGCAATGTCAGCAGCTGAACTACTTCAGCCAGACAACTGATACCCAGCTCCCCAGCCCAGCCCAGAGTTGGCTTCAGGAAGTCTTGCGTTGGAAGGATTAACACACAGCCTGGGACACCAAGGAAGCAGCCCCCCACCTCAGTGAGACTCAGGAGTTATTTTTGAAAAGCAAGCAAGGCCTGCGGGCGGCCCTGGCAGAGCGCAGAGCTGGAAGAGAGAGCCAGAAGCAGAGAGAACAGACAGATACAGCGGAGCCCACGCCCCGTCCCTGTGACGTCAGCCCCACGCACTGTGACATAACATGGCGGCGGCGGCGGGGAGGGGGGTGTCCTGCATCCCCTTGGGAATTTTTTTTATTAGCTGTGGCAAGATGCACATCCCATAAAATGTATCCTTGGGAATTTTTGAGCCACTCCCACCCAGGCTGAATGACCCTGGGGAATGAATTCCAACAGGAACAGGGAGTCAGATCACCAGCCAAAAATATCTGTGTCCAAATGGTGTGTGAGATTTTTGCTCAAGTCTGGAAAAATCCTAAAACTGAAGGGAGGGTCACTGCTATGAGGCAGAGTCAGGGGCCAAGGATCAGGAAAGAGTGGGCAGCCTTCACCCCGACCAAACAGCAGGAAGGCAGGGGAGGGCTGTGGGGCAGGGGAGGAGATGAGCTGAGCGGAGAGCAGGTGTTGGGGCTGGAGTCTGAGCTGAGGGCTGCAGGGGGCAGAGAGCGAGCAGCCCAAACGGTAGCTAATGAACCCTGCAGTCCGTGGGAGAGGTGTGTGCAACGGGGTGGGGGGTGGAGGGGGAGGTCAGAGGCAGCCATCAAGGCCCCAAAATAACTCCTGCTTCTGCTGGGAGGCTCTGGAACTAATCAAGATGGGGATAATCTGAAAATCCATCAGTAGGAGGGTGCTGAGAGGGCTTGTGTCTCCAAGTAGGGATTGGAGGGGAGGGACCTTAACAAAAAGATATGCTTTGCAGTGAGGAGTTGTTGTCCTAGAAGATGGAGCCGACAGGAAAGCAAGGTCTCCCCAGCGTCCCGTCTGTGGAGCACCGGCCGCGTGCCCAGCGCTGTAATATCTGGCTAAGGACGTGAGTCCTGAAGTCAGCCTGCCTGGGTTTGAATCCCTGCTCTATTTCTTGCTGGCTGTGTGATCTTGGGCAAGTCACTTTTTCCCCCACTCTGAGCCTGCCTCCTTACCTGGAAAATGGGGATAAAATTCATACCTGCCCCCATAGGGTAGGTGAGAATAAGCTCAATGTATGAGAATGTTTAATAGGATCTGCCCAGCAACCCCGAGGAGGTGGGGTGGTAGGCTTCCATCCCCTCATCTTACCAGGGGGCAAACTGAGGCTCAGAGAGCCCAAAGCTACGTGGTTAATAAGTAGAAGTGTCAGGAGTCTGATTCAGGTCAGTCTAAGTCAGAAGCTGCCCCGGCCCCGCCTCACTAGCGTACAGACAGGGCTCAACCCCTCACCCACTACCTCTCTCCAGGCCCCATGTAGGAAGGCAGATCCAGCGTGGACATTGGAAACAGTCTCCAGGTGACACACGTAGGGTCCACTGGGGAGAACATTGCCTTCGACTCACTATATGACCTTGGCTGAGTCCTTTCCCCTCTCTGGGCCTCTGACTCCTCAGTTGCTGAACAAGGGGCTGGTAGCAGGTGATTGTAGTCCTGGAAAGTCTAGGTTCTCACTTGCTGTTCTCTCCCAGTGCCTGGTGCAGGAGGCAGTGAGGAAGGGAGTAAGAAAGAGACTTGGGGGGCGCCTGAGTGGCTCAGTCGTTAAGTGTCTGCCTTCGGCTCAGGTCATGGTCCCGGGGTCCTGGGATTGAGCCCCGCCTCGGGCTCCCTGCTCAGTGGGGAGTCTGCTTCTCCCTCTCTCACTCCCCCTGCTTGTGTTCCCTCTCTCTCTGTCTCTCTATCAGATAAATAAAATTTAAAAAAAAAAGGAAGAGACTTGGGCAGGGGTGCCCGGGTGGCTGAGTCCGTTAAGCGTCCGACTCTTGATTTTCAGCTCAGACTATAATCTCAGAGTCGTGAGATCAAGCCCCTCTTTGGGCTCCCTGCTCAGCTCAGAGTCTGCTTGAGATTCTCTCTCTCCTTCTGCCCCTCTCCCCAGCTCGCTCATATGCACGCATGCACACTCTCTCTCAAATAAATAAATAAAATCCTTAAAAGAAAAGAAATGAGACCTGGGCAGCCAGAAAGCAGTGTTTCCTTCATGTTCCCTTCCCTTCCTCTGGGGAATGGGTCTAGGCAGAGGGAAGAGCAAATGCAAAGCGCAGGTGATGAGAGCAGGCATGGCATGTCTGGAGGGCTGCAAGCAGAATGATCTAGGAGCCCCATTAATTCATCCACTTGATGATTTAACCAATGTTCATTACCATGAGCCGGACATTGTTCTAGGCACTGAGGACACAGCAGTGAACAACACAGATGAAACCACCATCTTTAGGGAGCTCACATTCTATTTGGGGGAAATGGGGAAAAGCAAGTAAACACCACCAACCAGGATAATTCCAGGATGGGACAAGTGCTCGATGCATGATAGCAAATATTTGTAAAGCACCTAATAGGGGCCAAGCATTGTGAGCAGGTGTTAAATAATGTCATCTTTACTACAATCCATGGGGTACATGCAATTATCACCATCCCCATTTTACAGCTGGGGAAACTGGCACTCAACTTGCCCAGGGCCACACAGCTAGGAGCATCTCAGCATTACTGAGATTCAAACCCAGGCCATCTGGCTCCATTGTGAGGACATCGTGGGGACATCGTGAGGACAGCATTAAATAGGGCAATTCATTCAGGGAAAAACACTCTAAAGAGGTAAAATTTGAGCTGAGACACATAATAAGACACCAGCCATGGGAAGTCCAGGAGGCAGAAGGTTCCAGATGGAAGCAACACTGAGTGCAAAGGCCCTGAGGCAGCTAGGGGCTTCCCAGGGTGGAAGAGGAAGAAGGAGGCCAGTTTCCGATGGAGCAGAGGGACAGAACAGGTCAGAGGGGCGCAGGGCAGACACGTGGAGGGAGGGAGGGAGGAGATGCAGGAGATGCGCCCAGGATCTTCTCAGCTGGGACGCCGAGAAGCTCGGTCTAAAGCGGTTCTGACAAGCGTGGCACCCTCCTCTCCTCGCTTCAGGCCAATCTGGTCCAGGCAGAGCTGAGCTTTCCCCCAGGGTCTATTGCTGGGAAAGAGCTTTAGCTGGGCTGCCTGCCTACTGTTTATCTGCTGCCACACCTCCACTGGGCGGCCACCTCCATGACTGACGGGGACCAGAAGGAAGGACTCCTCTCATTTCTCACCGCCAGTCCTAAATCCACATCCTCCCTCTCCTTGGGCTCCCCACAGACCCACCCATGAGGGCCTCCTGGCCTCCAGCAGAGGCTAAACTGTCTTGCCCCTGCCCTCAGGGATCCCCTAGGCCTGAGTCTAGTCCAAGCCAAGTGAGAGGGTGGACTGTTCCTCAGCCTGGCCTAGTCCTATAGGCCAGGGTTAGAATCCACATTCCACCTCATGTGATCTTGGGCAAGTGGCTTCACCTCTGTAAGCCTCAGTATCCTCATCCAAAAAATGGGAATAATGCCTCATAGGATCACTGTGAGAATTAAATATAACGGGCCCAAGAGGGAGTTTTCTGGGGGCTGGAAATGGACTATAGTTTTACCTGGGAGGTGGTATATATAAAATTTAATGAACTGTGCACTTTAGGTTTATTCGTTTTATACCATGACCATTATAGCTCAGTTTTTTAAAAAGTGTTAAGTGTCTGGCCCACGGTTCGTGCCACACAAATGTTACCTAGTGTATTAGGTGTCCCATAACTATCTGTTGAATGGATGAAAACTTTAGTGTCCTTCCATATTTCATTTATCATGTATGTGATTTCCAATGCTCTCGGTGCCTGGATGCTAAAGGAGCTCAAACTCATCATGTTCAAGACTGAGTTCTTCCCTTCACCTAAGTCTTCCCCATTTGCCCAGATTAGAAATGTAGATGTCACTCTGCCCGCCCTCTCCTCTTCCCTCCTTCCCCAACCCCTCACAGCTAACCCATCACCAAAACTGTCTCCAAAGATAAACCCCAACAATTCCTTCCCCTCGCTGAAAGGGCATGCTGACCTCCAGTCAAGAGAAACAGCTTAACCACGTGCAAAAGAATGAAGTTGGACCCCTACCTCACTCCATAGACAAAAATTAACTTAATGGATCAATGACCTAAATGTAAGAGCTAAAATGACAAAACAATTCATAAGGGTAAATATTCATGACCTCAGATTTGGCCATGGGTTCTTAGATTTGACACCAAAAGCACAAGCAACAAAAGAAAAATAGATAAATGGGATGAAAAGTAAAAATCTGTGTGCGTCAAAGGACATTATCAAGAAAGTCAAAGGGGGCGCCTGGCTGGCCCAGCTGGCACAGAATATGACTCTCAATCTCAGGGTCATGAGTTCAAGCTCCACATTGGGCATGAAGCTTACTTAAATTTTAAAAAAAGAAAAAGTGAGGGGCACCTGGATGGCTCAGTTGGTCAGGTGTCCGACTCAATATCAGCTCAGGTCTTGATCTCAGGGTCGTGAGTTCAGCCCCAGAGCTGGGCCCCATGCTGGGTGTGGAGCCTACTTAAAAAAACAAGGACGCCTGGGGAGCTTAGTCGGTTAAGTATCTGCCTTCAGCTCAGGTCATGATCTTGGGGTCCTGGGATGGAACCCCGTGTGAGGAATCCCTGCTCAGCAGGGAGTCTGCTTCTCCCTCTCCCTCCGCCCCTCTTGCCTCCCAGCTCATGCTCTCTCTCTCTCTCTCTCAGATAAATAAATAAAATCTTAAAAAAAAAAAAAAAACAACAGTGAAAAGGCAGCCTACAGAATGGGAGGAAGCGTTTGTAAATCGTATATCTGATAAGGGTTTAGTAACCAGAATATTTAAAAAAAAAACTCTTAAGAACTCAGCAACAAAAAAACAAACAACCCAAGTAAGTAAAGGACAAAGAAAATATACAAAAGGCCAAAAAGCACATGAAAAAATGTTCCACATCAGTGGTAACTAAGCAAATGCAAATCAAAACCAAAATGAGATATTACCTCCCATCTACTAGAATGGCTTTAATAAAAATAAAAATATACAGAAAATAGTAAATGTCAGCAAGGATGTGGAGAAATAGGGACCCTCATACATGCTGGTGGGAATGTAAAATGTTCAGCCACCGTGGAAAACAGCTTGGTGGTCCCTCAAAAAGTTAAACATAGAGTGACCATATGACCCAGCAATTCCATTTCTAGGTATATACCCAAAAGAATGTAAAACAGAAACTCAAACAGGTATTTATATACTGATGTTCATAGCAGCATGATTCACATTATGGTAGAAACAACCCAAATGTCTATCAACAGATGAATGAATAAACAAATCATGGTCTATCCATACAATGGAAAATTATTCAGCCATAAAAAGGAGTGAAGCACCCATGTATGCAACTTGGATGAACCTTGAAAACATGATGCTCAGTGAAAGAAGCCGGACAGGAAAGTTCTCATTTATAGGATTCCTTTTGCATGAAATACCCGGAATAGGCAAATCCACAGGGACAGAAAGCAGGTTGTCAGAGACTGGGGAGCAGGAGATGGGGAGTAATGGCAAAATGGGGATGGAGTGTTCTTATGAGGTGATTAAAAAGTTGAAATTAGGGAGAGATGTTGGTTGCAAAACATTGTGAATGCACTAAATCCCACTAAACTGTACAGAAGGAGGAGGAGGAGGAAGAGGAAGGAAGGGGAGGAGAAGGAGGAGGAGGAAGAGAGGAAGAAGTGCTGTTTCCCTTAACCCTTAAATCAGGCTGGTCTTAGGGCTGGATTTCACCAACAGGACGCAGCAGAAGTAATGTTTCTGAGACTTTTGAGCCGAGGCCTTAACAAGCCCGACAGCGTCTGTTTCTCAGAAGCCACCTGCTACGCCGTGAGAACCCGCATGGAGGTGAGCTGGGGCCCCCCAGCCAGCAGCTCCTGCTGAACTCCCAGCTGGCAACCAGCCATGCGGGTGAGGCCATTGTGGAGCCCTCCGGCCACCCCAGTGCCCCCCCGGCTGTCACCACATGAAGCACCCCCGGAGAATCCTAAAAAAATAAGTTGTTGCTTTAAGCCACAAAGTTTGGGGGTGATTTATTACACAGCAATACATAACCAATTCTACATCTAAAAACTTCACAAAGCGCCCGTGGCTCTCCACGCCCACCCCCAGCACCGGAGGCCAAGTCTCTCGTCTCCCTCCAGGCAGTTGCTGCCTCCTCACTGGCTCCCCTCCTTCAGTTCAGCCTCTTGAGGTTCACCCTCCTCCAAAGCTGGAGGGAAACTTCTAGCCTTCCAGATAGCAGCCAAGCCCGTTAGTGTGGGCAGCAAGGCCCTGAATGACCCAAGCCCATCCATCTCTGCAGTCCCGGCGCCCTTCACCCACACCTCCAGCCCCTACCACTCACACTTCCTATAAGCCAGCACTACCACAAACTGTCCACCTACCCAGAACACTCTTTCCTACTCCTCTTCTCTTCTCCTGGCTCTCTTTTGCCTCTGGGCCTCAGCTCAGACATCACCACCTCCAGGAAGCCTTCCCTGATCTCCCAGACTGAGTTAGGTACCTCCTCAGGGTACCTTGTCCCCTTTCTAACCCTCATCACAGTAGCTGCCTCTGAACTGTTGTTGACATTTCGCCGCACTGTGAGCAATTTCAGGGTAGGAACAAAGTCGTCTTTGTGTTCTCAGAGCCTAGTACAGGCCTGGCACATAGCAAGTACCCAGGGAAACCCAGGGGAATTAGGGAGTGCGGGCTGGGAACCCCCTCACATCTCATACGGGACTGTGTTGGGGCCAGAATAATGACTGTCAAGGCTGGGAGAGTGGAGCCCTCCCATATGCCCAAAGCCTGACTGCGCGAACAGAACGACTTGTCTGACTCATCTGTCTCCCCAGTAAAGAGACAGTGACATGCAGTGGCTCCTTGTATGAGCTATGTAGGCGGGCAGCTCGGGGTTCAAATCCTGAGTCTGCTACCTCCTGGCTGTGTGACTCTGAAGAAGTGACTTCACCTCTCTGGGCACACTTCCCTCCTCTGTGATAATGGCGCCTCATAGAGAGGTATCGATGAGATGATATCGGTAAAAATGCTTAGCTCAGTAACTGGCCCATGGCAGGCTCTCTGAAAGGTAACTGGTCTCTTCTTGCCACACGGGAGCTGCAGGATCCAGGCCTAGCACGGTGCCTGGCATATGGTGGCTGTTCAGCCAATGCCTTAGGAATGAATGAGGAAGGGGTCTGGTGATAAGACAATAATAATCATAACAGCACACAAGTATTAACTCTTTCAGTCTTCGCTACCACTAAAGGAGGTGGGTACTGTTACGATGTGCATTTTATAGGTAATGAGATTGAGGCCCAAGAGCACGCAGGTCTTCAGTAATGGAGGTTAGATTTGGATCGAGACAGTCTGAGCCCTTTCACCCTCCAACCACCACCCAGACTGCCTCTCAACACCCAAGGCCTGCTCCTCCTGTCAGCTTGGCTTCTCAAAGCAGCTTTGTGGTCCCAAGCACATGAATCTCTCTCTGGGCCTCAGTTTCCCCATCTGCCAAGAGAGAACTGTAGGAGCCAGGAGCCAGTGTGGAATCCAGGCCCAAGTCATTCTCTGGCCGGGGCTGGGGACCTGCTGAGCAGCCAGCCCCGGCCGGGGCCATATTCTCCATGGGCTGGACTGTCACAGGAGGTCACTGCATATTGACCACCGCACTATCTCCCCACGTTGGGAGGAGTCTGGCCTCTGCTTATTCCTGTCCCCCTCCCCAGGGCCCCTGAGGAAAGCTGAGGCGGCCACCCCCAGATGTCTATTCCTGTCCCTGGCCTAGCGCCGTGCTGGGGAAGCAACAGCTATTTTGAGGCCCTTCTCCCTCCAAGCATAAGCGGTGGGAAGGCGCTGGGAACATCCCGAACTAGGAGGCCGCCCGTCGCAGCCTCACCCTGGATCTGGGCCACACCAGCCCTGCGGCTCTGCCCCTTCTTCCAGCTCTTGGCAATGTGATCGGTTCTGATCACAGCCACCACGGTGGGATAACCCCGGAGAACCAGTTCCCAAGGACTTCCACTAGAGGCTGGAGCACAGGGAGGCCGGGCCTTGCCCTTTCGGGAAAGGACTGGAGCATGCACAGCTGGACATGCCAGCTGCGAGGAGGAACTGCTCTGAGCTTGAAATCGGGGAAGACAATGTTCGGGGCAATAATATAAAAATACCTAACATTTCTTGAGCGCTTGTGATGAGACAGGCCCTGTTCCAAGCACTTGACACGGAGGTAAGTCTTTTAATCCTCACAAAGAGGAAAACTTCGCTGAGGTTTGGAGAGGGTAAGTGACTTGCCCAAGGTCACACAGAGGGTGAGTGGCTGAGTCAGGACTTGAACACGGGCAAGCTGGCCCCGGCATCCATGCTTTTAACCCTCTGAACCTTGTTTTTCTTCCCTCTGAATCTTGCAAGCCCACGGGGCTAATATAAATTAAGGGAATGAGCACTGGCTTGAGAGCCAACCCCCTCTTGTCATCCCCAGTCACGTGGCTGCCAGCCCATGCAGGGAGTTCCAACTTCCTCACCTACCAAATGAGGATGATATTACCCACTCCCAGAGTTGAGGTAAGGACTAGCAATAACATGCTTTGGGGACTCAGAAACGCCTCTAAATTATGAAACGAACACGTGCACCTGGTAAAACAGAATGGTACAAAAGGGGACCCAGGAAAAAGGGAGTTCCCCTCCTACTCCACACCTTTAATTCTTCTCCCCAGAGGCTACTTCCGCCGATTGCTTTTGGATCACTTTTTGGAAATTCTCCATGCACATAAAGACAGAGAAGTTATATTCGCATAGGGATTTAGAATATGGGCTGCCTGGTACTGCTGCTTACTATCTATGTGAAGCTTGGGCAAGTCACCTGTTCCCTCTGGGTCTCCCTTTCCTCACCTGTAAATGAGTTACTAAAATTAAAGTATCTCATGTAAAGGGTAGCTGTGAGGGTTAAATGAGTCAATCTACGTAAAGTGTTTAGAACATTCTCTGGCCCACGGTGTCCAATAGATATACACATACAGTGGATCCTTTCTGATAGACATTGAGATAGCCTCGTGCTATCAGAAACAATACTGCAAGACGCATCCTCGTTCACCTGTGGACTGCAAGAATCTCTGTGGGATAAATTCCTGGCAGAGAAATTGCTGGGTCAAACCTTAGTGCCCTTGTAATTTCAATTAATGTTTGGATGAGTGAACCCTCGCGGCAGGCAGGAAAGAGGGAAGGAGGTCCACGAGGCAGTGAGGACGAGGGAGGAGTGAGATGCAGTGCTCCGTCTCTGAGGCCCAGAGAGGGCCATGTCTGTCCCCCCTGGAACCTGAAGGATGCAGCAGCTCCCTAAGCCCCTGGCCAAGCAGACGGAGGGTTGAATTTTACACAGATTGTTCCCATAAATGTTTTACAGGGAATTGGTTGATTGGATTAGAGGGGCAGGCGCCCCTAATGAGCAGCAGCTGCTTAACAAAATGCTGCAGCAGATACAATTTCCCTTTACCACCATCCACCATGGCAGCAAGCATCCACACCCTGGTAGGGACGCTTGGATGCCCGTGTCACCTCAGAATGACACCCCAATCGGGTTCGCCTTCTCCGAACATCCTTCTAGGTTCCAGACATCCCAGAAGAGATAGAGAGCAAGGGGTTAAGGGCACAAGGTGTAGGGGGAGACAAAAAAGGTCTTTTGTCTGCTGACATTACATTGAGACCTTGGACAAGTCATTTGCTCCTTGACCTCAGAGAAGGTTGTCCTGAGGGCTAAATGAAAGTGCTTACACAGTGCCTGGCACACAGTGAGAGCCTGATACATGGAAGCCCCGAAGATACAGATGAAGAATAAAAGCAGCTACTCTGGACCCCACCCCAGAAGAGCCTGGGAACAAGGTACACAGCGGTGGCCCCCCATCCCCATCTAAAGAGAGCGATTTAGCATTTGCCCCAACCACGTCCTAGGGAATGTTCCAGATGTCCCAGTCTGGAAAATGAGATGTGTGACTTATGTTTCCAAGTAAGTTTTAAAGTTCCAAAGCGAATAATTCCATTTTGTGTCTGATCCAAAAGAGCAAATGGGAACTCTCAAGTGAGAAGAAGGCACTGGAAGGAAGTTTCCCAAGCACCCCCACCTTCCCCTTATTGATCTGATCTAGGCTCTGCCCTTTCAGAGAAGTCCCAGGAGTAACAACAGCAAGTACCCCCACCGATCAGGTAAGTGCCCAGGTTCGGGGTCAGATCGCGATTAGCCTCTTCCCGCCTGAGTTCTGTACCTGTGAGCTCGAGCCTCGGGGCCCTCCTCCCCGTAGGGTGGGGATCACTCAGGCGCTGCGGTGGAGGTTCGAGGAGCGACTGCGGGCGAGCGCCCCGCCCCCGCCCGGCAGGCATCCCGGGGACCCGCGCCGCCGAGCGCGTCCACGCCTCCACGGGCGGATTCCCCCGCGGCCTCCCGCGCCGCGCGGCGGGACCCGGGTGATTGCAAACAGCCGCCGGCCTCATTAGGAGACGTGTAATTAGCGGCTGGCGGAGCCGGAGCAGGCGCGGGCTAATTACGGCGGGGAGCGGGCTGCGCCGCCCACGCCGCCGCCCCGGCCGCCGGGCCACCGCGGGTGTCTGGACGCCCCGTGCGGCCGGCGGGGGCAGCGGGCCCTGGTCCCGAGGAGGGGAGGCCCGGGACTGCCCCAGTGTGCTTGCTCCCGGGGCTACGCGGGGGCCGGGGAGGAGGAGACCATTCACTCAAAACGGCGTGTACGCTGCGCTCCCCGTGTCGGGCGTTTCGTCCACGCTATCGCGTTTCTCTCCGGTTCACTCGCGAGCGAGGGACCACCGTCACCCTGTTGCACAGATGAGGAAACTGAGGTCTAGGGACGTGAATTAGCCTCCCCGGCAGCAAGGGGCTGGAAAATAGAGTGGGGACAGGCAAAACCGTGCACAGGACAGCAGCTGCTGCGTGGGCGAGAGTAAGGACTCGAGCCGGGTGGCCTTGAGTTCGAATTCTAATCTAGCTCCTTACTGGATGTGACTTTGGTCTGAGCCCCAACTGCATCAATAAAATGGGCGCGGTGTTGGGATTAAGCGAGTTGAAAGCTAGGAAGTGTTGGTGTTATTTTAGGGACGCGAGGCGCAGGAAGGGGTGCTCTGAGGCTCTTCTCCGCGCACAACGGGCCTCTGACGCCCCCTGCTGGCCAAAGGGGGACGCTGGCGAGACCGTTTTTGGATAAACAGGTTGTTTTGGGATGAGGAGAAAGCGTAGGCACAGGTCCCTCAGGTTCTTCATTTTCTTTCCCCCTGTGCCATCGGGCCTCAAAGTGAGGTCCAGGGACCACTGGGTTTTCTGAGACTCTTTCCAGGTGTCCCTAATGTCAAATTAGTGGTGGCAAAGAGTTGAGAGATGAGGAAATTGAGGATTCATTCCAGACTTTGCAAATACTTGGCCTCCCTTCATGGACCTCACAGGGCCAGCCAATTCCACAATTCTACAAATAGGGATAGGTATAAAGATCAAGTTACAAAGCTGTGAACCAGCGTGCTGGGTATAACAAAAAAAATCTGGAACTAATTTGAATGTCTATCGTGGGAATACTGACCAATTTAGCAGTGTTACATCTGTGCAGCTGAAAAACAACATTGCAGAATGGTTGACATGAAAACATAGTCAAACAAGAACGAATCTTACAGACGTTATGTTGAGCAAAAGGAGCCACACACACACATACACACACACACAAACATATTGTTGGATTTTTATATAAAGTTCAAGAACAGGGCGCCTGGGTGGCTCAGTTGGTTAAGCGGCTGCCTTCAGCTCAGGTCATGATCCCAAGGTCCTGGGATCCCAGCCCAGAATAGGGCTCCCTGCTCAGCGGGGAGTCTGCTTCTCCCTCTCCCTCTGCCCCTCCCCCCTGCTCGTGCTCTGTCGCACTCTCTCTCAAATAAACTTAAAAAATAAAATCTTTAAAAATAAATAAAGTTCAAGAACAGGCAAAGTTGATCTTATGATAGAATTCAAAACAGAGGCTACTTCTGGGAAGGTTTTGACTGGGAAGAGAGCAAGGAGCCTTCTTGGGTGTGGAAATGCTCCCTATTAATATGGGTGGTAGTTACAAAAGTCTACACATATGTAAAAATTCATTAAGCCTTACAATTAATATGTACTTTATGTATAGTACACCTCAATAATTCAGTTGTAAAAAAAAGATACTCAAGCAAAAAAAAGTGCTAAACAGTTTGATCCTATTCATAATAAGAAAATAAAAGGAAAAATATAATTAATCATGGAGCAGCAGTTCTAAGTTTTTTGTCTCAGGACCCCTTTACATTCTTAAATTATTGAGGATCCCAAAGAGCTTTTGTTTTTATAGGATATATTGATACTTATTATGAATATTAAAACTGAGAAATGCAAAGATTCCAAGTAAACAAATAAAATTGAGAAGTGTTTAAAACAAAAAGAAAGTCCCATTAGCCATCAGAGTGATAATGTCAGCACATGTCACATAGTCTCTGGAAAACTTTACTGTCCACTCTGAGAAAGTGAAAAAGGCAAAAAACATCTTAGTATTATTATGACAGTAATTTGACATTAGGAACACCTGGAAAGAGTCTCAGAAAACCCAGTGGTCCCTGGACCTCACTTTGAGGCCCGATGGCACAGGGGGAAAGAAAAGGAAGAAAATACACTACATGAGAAATTATCTCCCGGTGCTGAGATCATAATTTTTTATTTCCTTCTTTGTACTTTTTTTTTTAAAGTAAAATATAACAACCACGAATTGTTTCTGCAAACAAAAGCCGAGGCAATATACATGTTTCCATAAGATTGTTGAAAGACCCAAACAGTAATAATATATTTGGCTGTACGAAAAAATTAAACAGAGCCCTAACCTGAAACTAAGGGTCCGATTTACCGTGTCAATCCCAGGCGTGTAAATGCAGGGTCTTGCCCTCAAAAGTTCTGCCGTCTAGCTTAGGGAGCGAATATAAGTGCATACACAACTTTACTGCAAGGTAATAAAAAGTAAATACCCCGAGAGCCCCCAATGCAGCGGCTTCATCCTACACAGAATTGCAAACTCTGGCGTGTTGCAGAAACACCCAACGCAACCACACGCCACTTCGTCGCAGATCTCCACCCCCAAACAGCTAACTCGGCGGGGCTGTCAGCAGGACGCATGCGCTCTACAAACGTAGAGGGAGGTATGGCTTAAAGGAGACTGACACTGGGTTCGGCCTCCCAACCCTCTAGCCCCCGCCCTCCTACCCTGCTTCCCTCTCTGAGTGGTTGCAAGACTGCGGAGGGTAATTTCCCATTGGCAGCCAGCAAAACCGCAGATATCCGGTTTGGGCGCGGGGCCGCCGGGCGCGGAGGCTGCCATGGTGCGGTTCAAACACAGGTAAGGAGCCCTTGTCCCAACACCCGCTGCCCTGCCGGGTCCCCGCGGCCTCGGCCCCGCGCTCACTTTCCTGCTGCCCGCCGCAGGTACCTGCTCTGCGAAGTGGTGTCTGATGACCCCCGCTGCCGCCTGAGTCTGGAGGACCGAGTGCTGGGCGGCCTCATACGGGACACGATCGCCCGCGTGCACGGGACTTTCGGCGCGGCCTCCTGCTCCATCGGCTTCGCGGGTGCGAGGGTCCTGGGGAGCTAGGCGGACGGCGGGATTGGGAGGGAACGGGGGCCGGAAGAGGGAGAAAGAAAGGGTACGAGCGACCGCAGGAGCTTCCAAGCCCGATACACAGACCTCACCCTGCAGTATCGTCCTCTTGAGGCCCCTCGGAGTCTAAGCCCGAGTCTGGACGAGTCCGAGGTTAGGCGGAGAGCTGAAAGGCAGTGGCACTTTGGGCAAGAACCTACTTTATTTCACACGTGTATATTGGGGATTGTGATTGAATTGAGCAGGATAATGAATTAAATGGGGGAAGCCATGTGTAGTTCCGAGTTAAGTTACTTGGTTACATTGACATCCCATGGGGGAAAAATTGTCAAAATTACCCCTAAAAAGCCCTTAATAGGGCAGATAAAATACAGAACCCACCACCGTATGTAAATGAGGAAGAGGATTCTTCTGACAGGCACGCTTTTTTTAAGTGTTTTGTGGTGTTTTTTTGCGATTTTATTTAAATATTTATTGGAAAGAGAGAGCGAGCACGAGCAGAGAGGATAGGGAGAAGCAGACTCCGCGTTCAGCAGGGAGCCTGACACAGGGCTCCATCCCAGGACCCTGGAGTTAAGACCTGAGCTGAAGGTAGACGCTTAACCGACTGAGCCACCCTATTGTGACTCCCCTA
This sequence comes from Mirounga leonina, assembly GCF_011800145.1. Classification (NCBI taxonomy): domain Eukaryota; kingdom Metazoa; phylum Chordata; class Mammalia; order Carnivora; family Phocidae; genus Mirounga; species Mirounga leonina. The sequence goes on along the minus strand of NW_023270436.1, from coordinate 16,246,244 downwards.
GCCACACTATTTAATATTTAAATGATCTCTTTTACCCTTTGCTTAAAATTGAATACTGTTGAATTACATGCACATAGGCACAGTTCACTTACATTGGGTCATTCTCAGCCTCTTCAAGAACCTAGAGAGTCCATTTGCAATAGAACCTGTTTTTCAGGGGGTGCCTGGGTGGCTCAGTGCCTTAAGCATCTGCCTTTGGCTCAGGTCATGATCCCACAGTGCTGGGAGTGAGCCCCCCATCAGGCTCCCAGCTCAGGGGCAGCCTACTTCTCCCCCTGCTTGTGCTGTCAAATAAATGAAATCTTAAAAAGAAAACACCACCACCACCTGTTTTTCAGCCAAGGGTTTCCTCTGAGGAAGATGTTCCCTGCCAATCCCAACCCCACTTATCAGTTAATCAGTGAATTAGAGGAGCATTTAAAATTCCAAATTCATTCACCAGTTCTGAGTGGTGTGCAAAGCCCTGGGTGTGGTTTATCCCTTTTCCATAAATAAAGGTCTGTCCTAAGGTTTTTTTCCTTCAGAAATTGGTTTTTACTCACTGATGCATCCCAAGTGCCACTGCCTGGCACACAGTAGACTCAGTTACTCTAAGATTTTTAAGTGAATCCAGTTTCCCAAAATGATTTTTTTCCCCCCCGCTGTAGTGCGATACCTCAATGCCTATACTGGAATAGTGCTACTTCGATGCCGGAAGGAATTCTACCAACTCGTGTGCTCAGCTCTTCCTTTCGTCACATACTTGGAGAACAAAGGACACCGTTACCCGTGTTTCCTCAACACCTTACATGTGGGAGGTAGGGGTGCATGTGGTATGGCTGCTGATTTCCAATAATAACAGGTCCAGAGTTCAGTCTTGACAGGCAGGTGGGTCTTCCTGCTATCCTGCCAAGAACGAGAGGCTTTCGCCTAGCTTGGAAAGTCTTTGAGGCAGACACCTTTCACAAGCTGTTGACCACGGAGCTCTTTCATGTGCCAGGTACAATTAGAACATGTCAGAAGTTCCTGATTCGTTACAACAGGAGACAGCTGTTGATCTTATTGCAGAACTGCACTGATGAAGGTAAGCAACATTAGCCAGTGCCCACTGAGCAGTAACTAGCCTGGCTGAGTAAGAGGTCACTCCCAAAGACCTCTTTCATCTCTGCTCTGCTTGCCTTTGCAGGAGAACGGGAAGCTATCCAGAAGTCTGTCACCAGAAGCTGTCTACTAGAAGAGAGGTCAGATGAGGAGCTTTCAGACAATGACGGTGAGGAGGCTGCTGAAGCGATGGAGTGAACCTCTCTGCAGGCTGTCCTGGGCCTGAGATTCAGGGTCCACTTGTTGGAACAGGACATTCTGGAGGGCAGCAGCATCTGCTAGTTTGCCAAACTGGATGACTGCGGACCAGAGGCCAAGGTACCAGCTCAAAATGGAGGACTTGTTCACTTAAACTGAAGTCACCTTTACCTAGCGCTGCCTGGTTAAGTGGTTCTGCAGGCAGTGAATCCCCAGTAGTTACAGACGTCTCTATCTAATTGCCTGGCTGAGTAGGTTTAATAAAAGTACGTGGCAAGGCGCCTGGGTGGCTCAGTCCGTTAAGCATCCGACTCGGTTTTGGCTCAGGTCATGATCTCACGATTGTAGGATTGAGCCCTGAGTCGGGCTCTGTGCTCAGCGTGGGAGTCTGCTTCAGATTCTCTTTGCTCTCTCCCTCGCCCCTTTCTCAAATAAATAATATCTTAAAGAAATGTACGGGGCACCTGGGTGGTTCAGTCGTTAAGCGTCTTGCCTTCGGCTCAGGTCATGATCTCAGGTCCTGGGATCGAGAGCCCCACATCGGGCTCCCTGCTCAGCGGGAAGCCTGCTTTTCCCTCTCCCACTCCCCCCTGCTTGTGTTCCCTCCCTTGCTGTGTCTCTGTCAAATAAATAAATAAATAAAATCTTAAAAAAAAAAAGAAAGAAATGTACTTGGCTTCTGTAGCATTTAGTATACTTACGAAGTTCAAGCTTGGCCAGGTTTCCTTCCCTCTCTATCCCTGGCCTCAGTAGGAAGACTGGCTCCCTATAATGCTAGATGTATAGTCTCCCACTTGAGGCCTTGTGCCCCCACCCCTAGGATGAACCCTAACCAATCCAGGTTATTTAGAGTAAAATTATTAGTGAGACATGACAACTGAACTGGCACAAATCTATAGCTGGTCTCCGTACTGACCCACAGGGCCTTAAAAATACGAGATTCCTTACCAATCCTTAATCAGGTAACAGGATAACATGGTTCTTGTACTTTTCTTGGGGGGGTTGGGGGGGTGACAAAACCTGGCCTTGCCTGACATTACAAAGCCAAGCAGCAGCTATCAACTTCGTTTTCCACAGGCTGGGCCACCTGAAACCGAGTGACACCGCCACACTCACAGAGGTTATAGGAGGATTTGGATCCACTACTTATAGGATCTGTTTTCTTGTATAACAAAACAGATGTTATTCAAAATCACTTTTACATTTAACAGAAAGATTTGTAATGTTTGCTTCAACGTGTCCCCTCACTTTCAGGGCTGGAACACCCTCATGCACCCAGGGCAGTTCCTGTCCCAGGATTTCTGAACCTCTTTAAGAATGACACGTAAAGCTAAGCCCTACTCAAGAACCCCTTAGGCCTGACACTAGGGAAAACATCGCCCCATGACGGCAGAGTGCTCAAGCTTGTAATAGCTGTTACTTTAACCTATTTAAGAAGTGTGTCTAGCTAACCTGTGATGAACTTTAAAAAACCAGAAAGCTCAAAGTTGCTTGTGCAGGTGATTTATTGCAACTGTTTGCCTTCACATTCTATTATACCTAGAGGTCACTTTATTAAGCAGCAAAATAATTCACATCACTCAAATTCCGCTCCAAAGCCATAGACTGCTCTAGAAAACAGGGAGGCAGTGGGCACCACCACTGCTTTCAGAACTGCCTGGCTCTGCCTCCAGGTGTGCCAGACTCCTGTTCCTACAGCTCAGGCCACTGTCACTCGAAATAAGCTTCATCTAACGGTTGGCAGGTTCCAGGGCTGCTTTAGTGACAATTACAGCTTTCCTTGCCAAATGAGCCACATACAAGATCCAAAACCCTCTAGCACACAGGTAAGCAACCCAGGCCCCGGCACCGTAGCCTGGCCATTTCTCAGAAGAAAAACTGCAATTCAAGCTGGGTGTCCTAAATCCATTTTATTCCCATCCTCTGTTTCTTTAACAAGAGGAAAACTAAACAGGAAAGACTCACTATTATTAAAAGACACACTAAGCGGTGTGTTGAAACCATGAGGCTCTGACATGTCAGCAGACAAGTGCTAGAACACTCGGGTGTGGGCTCACACTCAAACTTACTTGGGTTGAGCAGAACTAATTACACATGGGTCAGAAGACTAACCCTGGTATCAAACTAAAAATCTTGGCAGGAAGAGATCTCTTGTGAGTGTCAATACTTTATTTTGGTGTAAAGATGGGAAGCTGGAAAATACACTGTATTTAAATTTTTCTTGGTTCCCCCTCACGCTGTGGAAACCCCCTCCCCCCAGAGCTAATCTGTTCAAACTCAAATACTTAAAAATTACAGCAGCAAAACAAAAGCACAGGAAAAAGAAAACCAGACGGAGAAGGTAGCCGGGCCAGTAGTGTCACTTGGTGTGGACGACTGAGGTGCTGAACAGGAGCTTTTGTTTCTGTTTTTTTCTCTTCTTTCCTCCTTTCTCTTCTAAATGGAAACACAGAAAGAGCTTAGCTCTGAATGCCATCCCCTTGCCCACAGCCAGTTTTCACTCCTGAGAGTCCCAGAGAGGCAGCTAAGGGTCTAGGATGAGGACTGCCTGGATCCAGGTACCAGTCCTCGCGTGCTCCAGGTATTTGGGCAAGTCCCTTTACGTCCCTAGACCCATTTCCTCATCTGCTCTACCTGTGATAGTTCTACCCATTTAATATAGTTGGTGGGAGAATAAAATGAGCACAGTGCTAAGCACAGAGAAGGCACCCCCTAAATGTTAACGTTCTTGTCTAACTGGATAACCACAGAGTGGTGTGGGCCTCAAGCCTGACTTCTCTATTAGCCACCCTCTACCAAACTCAGGATTCTAAAATACTCTCCACAACTATGTCTTAGACGGGAAAAAATAAAGACTTTCTCAGCATTTCCCATCTAGGCCTCAAGAATTAATGTGGGGTGGCAAAAAGGTCCTATCTGACATACCGAAAGGACTATTAGCTGACGACAGCATGTGAACCTACAGGCTCAGAGAAAAGTGCCTCATTAGGGATGTCCACCACCGGATCCAGGTGGGAATGACAACCCTGTACTGAGCACTCCATTTCTTTGCCTTTACCAGAGAGGGGATCTGACGTAGCTGGTGTGTCCAGTTTCATGAAGGCCGCTTCAATAGCTTGGCTGAAGGAATTTTGGAAACTGGGCACAGGAACACGGTCTGAGTTATCACTCTCCCCATCGCTGTCCACAGGAGCAGGAGGAACTAAGCTGTTTTCATCTATAAAATGCCAGTGTTACAATTTTAGAGACGATTCTAGAGACTGACGTTCTGAAAGGGACCAAACTCCCCCTCCACCAGAAGGTCATTCTCACCTTTTTTGGGAGCAGTTTTGGGCCACACATCTGCTTTTGCTTTTCCAACCCTCAGCATCTGCCAAAGTGGGAAAGAAGGGAGAAAAAAATGTAAGTAACCAGTCCACAATTTCTTTTCCAGACTTGTGTCTTGACACTAACTGGCTAGGAGGACAAAGAATTATCACCTCTGGAAAAAAGGATTTTCCAGGTACTTCTTTCAACACACTATTTCGGTCATGTTCTCTATATCCTGACCAGTAGAACAAGCAGTGAAGTTCCCAAGGTTTAAGACCAAAGCCTGTTTTGTTCCTTAGGAAACAGGTAAAGAATAGTATATAGACAGCACAAGAGGTTCTTACTCAGTTGGGAAAACTGACTTTGTGTCACTCCCTTCTGATAAGTTTTCCCCGCTCTTCTTGGGACCCCTAAAAACATAAACCTCTTGGAATAAGCAGTGTGCAGTGCCCTCCTATTTTAAAATGAACCACCTGGCTATTGAACTCCAGTTATTTTAAGACCAAGAAAACCAGAATAAATTTAACTTTATCCTGAAACTGCTCCAACAACCTTCATTACCCTTCAGTCTGCTTTTCCAATGGCTCCTTAATAATTATTAACTTTTAGATCCAGCCATAGACCAGATTCCTCCATGTACAGTAAAATCAGAACGATCCTTCCTGCCCCTGAATGAGGAACTCTTTCATCTCGTCTGGCCAAGGGCAGCTTCTTAATTAATGAGGGCCAGTGTGAGTCCCATCTGCCACACATGCCATGCTCAAAGCAGGGGGAATTTTATTCCTGGAAAAATACCACAAGACAAGCCCCAACAAGATTCAAATAGGAACGTCTTGTCCTAAAGTATGTGTCCCGAAGTGAGGTATGATATTATTCAAATGGAGTTGGGCTGGCAGAGGTTGATTTCATTGAATAACCTTCCTTTATCATGATCTTTTCCCTTGGTCCCTGGGAGTTTGGGGTTCAAATAATATGGCATCTGAATCATCTTACTCTTAAAAGGTCATTAAAAAATATATCACCTATGTTTTATTCTTGCCAGAATGTTTAGATGTTTAACCCGAATCTACTCATGAAAAAAAGAAACCAACAAATCCAAACTCTAGAGCTCCATATACAACAAATGGCCTGGATGCTTCAAAAATATCCATGCCATAGGAAGAAAACAAACAAACAAAAAGAGGCTAGAGAAACCGGTATAGATCAAAGAAGACTAAAGAGACTTGACAAATACATACGATGAGCAATCTTTGATTGGACCTGACTGAAAACAATACAGGACCCTTGAGACAAATGGAGAAATAGAAACATATACTATATGAGGTATTTAATTAGCTGAATTTCTTTGATGTGGTCATGACAACTGTGCTTATACAGAAGAATGTCATTTGGGGGCCATTTGTCTCGTATTTGGTGGTGAACTGTCATTCATGAGGTCTGTAACTTTTCAACATAGTAAAACAGTAAAAAGAGAATTGTTAGCAAAATGCTAACAACTGGTGAATCTAGGTGAGAGGTAAAAGCGTTCACTATGCTATTCCTTCAACGCTTTTTAAGTTTGAAATTGTTCACCATATAATGCTGAAAAAAAGCAATGGCAATAAAACCTAGCATAAAAAAACAACTTAAGCATTTGACGTAACTCCTGCGAGCCACTTGCATAATTATCACCTCTGAAGCCTACCAGTTAATACTTGGGATTGCTCTCAATTATTTCTTCCTCCTTGACTTCAGGACTCTCCTTACCAAAGTCCAATTCCTGCTTATTTCTCAGCACACACTGCCATTCGTTGTGAGAAACCTGCTCTAAAAAACTGTTAAGCTAATGATTCCAAACTAGCCCCAAAAAGGTTAATAATAACTTCTAATGAGGGTGCTTGGCAAGCTGTCCATCCATCTTCCTTAGTTATCTCAATGCAGGAATGCTGAGTGTTGGTTTGTTGTTTTAAAGATTAATAAAGTCATCTGACATCCTTTTGTGTCGCTGCATCCGAGAGAGCAAGCTGGGTCACCAGCAGCTCTACCTGAGCCATCCAAGGAAATTTAGCCAGGGTTCTTGTTCTTGCTGTGTCTGCTCAAAGCCACACGGTCTGAGATCTGGAAATAGAGCCTCAGTATGTGCCACCAGTGTTTCCATCAGTACTCAAAGGATACAGGCTTCAGTAAATTGGATTAAGTGAACTTCCTTCAAGAGACCTACCTTAATGCTAACTCGTACATAAAATAAAAATACTTCAATTACTGGGGCGGGGGGGGGGGGGGTCTGACAAGTGTCACTAGCCTAGTGTTCCTCTAACCCAGCTGCCCAAGAAAGCTGATCTGGCTAGTTATAGAACAACCAAGACCTTTCCCTTCCCAAAGTGAAGAGGAATGGTTTATTATCTGTAACAGATACACACTACCTGAATCCAAGGTCCTAGAACTAGGGACCAGCTAAAATTGACTGATGTCTCCCCAGCCTCTACAACAGTGCTTACTACGCAAGTATCTAATGATTTGCTAAATAACTGAAGCTCTGATTCTCCCTCAGCTACTCTTGGCCTCTTTCCTTGGTAAGTCTATACAGTAATATCTGAGATTAAATCCATGAGATTTCCTCTTAAAAAAAAGCTTTCCACGATTATTACCATCCATGCAACATTAGCCTGTAAGTCTCTCCTTTTCCAACGGAAAGATTTCCAGAAAGAACAAGCAGCAGAGTTCATGTTAGATACCCTTGGGCTGTTTTACAAGCAAAAGATTTACCTGGGCAAAGGAAGGGAAGGGAGAGTCTTCTTCCAGACTCCCAACGCAGAATGAAGGACTGCCCTGACTGGCAGTGGGTGACAGAGGGGTCAGCAGAAAGTCTGAAAGGAAACCAGAGACCTGATTATGTAAGTCAAGCTCCAAGGAGCTAGTCTTTTTTTTTTTTTTTTTTAAAGATTTTTATTTATTTATTTAACAGAGATAGAGAGCACAAGTAGGCAGAGCGGCAGAGGGAGAGAGAGAAGCAGGCTCGCCGCTGAGCAGGGAGCCCAATGCGGGGCTTGATCCCAGGACCCAATGATCACGACCTGAGCCGAAGGCAGCTGCCTAACCGACCGAGCCACCCAGGTGCCCCGAGCTACTCTATCCTTTTTTTTTTTTTTAAGATTTTATTTATTGGGACGCCTGGGTGGCTCAGTCGGTTGAGCAGCTGCCTTCGGCTCAGGTCATGATCCCAAGGTCCTGGGATCAAGTCCCACATCAGGCTCCCTGCTCGGCGGGAAGCCTGCTTCTCCCTCTCCCACTCCCGCTTGCTTGTGCTCCTGCTCTCGCTATCTCTGTCTCTGTCAAATAAATAAATAAAATCTTTAAAAAAAAAAAAAAGATTTTATTTATTTAATTGAGAGAGAGAGAGAGAGAGACAGCAAGAGAGGGAACAAGCAGGAGGAGTGGGAGAGGGAGAAGCAGGCTTCCCACTGAGTGGGGAGCCCGATACGGGACTCGATCCCAGGACCCAGTGATCATGACCTGAGCTGAAGGCAGACGCTTAATGACTGAGCCACCCAGGCGCCCCGAGCTAGTCTATTCTTAAGAGAGAAAAGATGAACCCTGAATCAGGTCTGGATAATTACCAGCCCCACCTCAAAAAGCAAACCTGATGCAATTTCAATTCTGCCATGTTCTTAAAAAGTCAAGAACATGGCCCACTATTCACACTAGTGATCTAGGGAGAGAAAAGTTTAGTAGTCACAGTAATACTAGAAAGCATGGCAGAATCTATTCCCACACTAAGAAAAACCCTTTCCAAAGCAGCTGACTCTTGCCTTAGAAAAGCACATACACAAACACAATTTTTATATCACAGATAATGTAGTTAATGTTATGCAAGAGCAGCTGGATGGTGCTAGGAATGAGAGTACTTAAATAGCCTTGGCTGACTGCGGAAGGGTCTACTACTGGGAGAGTGAATAGGCCCTTCCCTCCCAGCAGTGATCAGGACAGTGGATAGACCTGTGGGAAATGCTCAACTGTAGGTCAGAAAGGATGGAGACTATTACCTAGGGAGTATCAAGGAAAAGCTTGCATCTTCATACTGGATTTTGTTTGTGTGTGTTTGTGTGTGTGTGTATTTTGGATTCTAACTGAATATTCCCAGGTCAGAGACATCTGGTCGGAACATAAAGGCTAACCTGATCACATTTTATTTTTCTTGAAACTTTTTCATTCACATAAAACTAGTCCATGACAGTCCCTAGTACCTAGGCCTGGAGAGTCAGCTGAGATGATGATGTTCTGCCATATTCCTCTGTATAGCAGCTCTCTTCTTAAACTAAAGAGCATAATGGTCATGCGCATGGCCCTCAAGATGCATGTTTCAGTCATATTCCTGTCACTAAGCCCCTGCCTTAGCCTCAGGCTCCTAATCTGCAAAGTGACAGGCATATGATCACAAGAGGGTCACCAAGAGTTTTAACATTCTGCTTTGGACATTTTATTAAAATGGCTGGCAAAGAAATACATGTTAATTATCAAAAACTATCAGCCATGTGGATGAAGATTAGAAAAGATAAATGTTTAATTTCATAACACAATACATTTTTTTTTTAATTTTTATTTATTCATGAGAGACACAGAGAGAGAGAGAGAGAGAGAGAGGCAGAGGGAGAAGCAGGGTCCCAAGGAGCAGGGAGCCCGATGTGGGACTCGATCCCAGGACCCTGGGATCGTGACCTGAGCCGAAGGCAGATGCTTAACCATCTGAGCCACCCAGACGCCCAATACATTCTCTCTTTAAAAAAGTATTTTAAAAGGCTAAAGCCTCTTTGAACAACCTCTGAATCCTTACCTCACTTCCTAGAGTAAAACACCATTACCAGTTTGGAACATAATCATCTCAGTATTTTTTTTTTTTTTTTAGATTTTATTTATTTGACAGAGAGAGACACAGAGAGAGAGGGCACACAAGCAGGGGGAGTGGGAGAGGGAGAAGCAGGCCTCCCGCAGAGCAGGGAGCCCGATGCGGGGCTCGATCGCACGACCCTGGGATCATGACCTGAGCTGAAGGTAGACACTTGACAACTGAGCCACCTAGGCACCCCTCAGTATTTTTCTACACATTTAGATATATAAACCCATAACAAAATGCTGATTTTTCTGTTCTTTTAAAATCCACAAATGTGGGGTGCCTGGCTAGTTCAGTTGGTAGAGTATACAACTTGATCTCAGGATCATGAGTTCAAACCCCACATCGGGCATGGAGCCTACTTAAAAAAAATAAATAAAACCCCCAAGTGGTATCATACTTTGTCTTGTTCTACAACCTCCTTTTATAAGTCCACCCATTAGTTTATGAAGATGGCTATTAACCTCTTCAATAGGTGTAAAGTATTTCATAGTATAAATGCTATACAATTCAGCCATTACCTTACCACCAGATTTCATAAGCTTCCCCCACCCCCATTATAAACAATGCTACAATAAGGAGACATGTACAAAGACGCTTAGGCATACAAGGGGATTATATCACAAGTATAAACTAGAAATAAAACAGCTGGGTCACAGGGAAGAATCTAAGTAAAACTGTCCTGCCATATGAACTGCCCTGAGGTTTTGAGATTTTTAGAAGACAGCAGGGTATAAAGTAGTCAGTACCGCCAATGGGAAAGGTGAATCAAATGGCAAAAATCTGACGTACCTCAGGAATATATTAACTACCCAAAGTAATGTTAGTCACCTAAAGATCCCACCATGCTGAGTAGGTCAGAGTTATAAATTCAGACACCAGGGCTTTGCTTAAGGTCTGTGGCTGGTGGCCAACTTCATTCTTTAAATCCCAGTTCATTTACCTGCTTGGGAACCTGGACTTCTGCTAAGAGGAGAAAGGGAGAGGGCACCATGGCCCTCGGTGCTGGTGGGACCCAAAGCAGAACCGGAAGTGCAGGTATAGGAATTGAAGGCAGGAAACTGCTGTAGATTCTCTAGGGGAATGTGGACTTCTGGGTCTGCAAAGAAAAGATGAGAATGGTAGGCCCATTTAGAATATTCCTCAAATCTTTTCCAACAGTTGAGGACCATCAATATGAATCCCCCAAGGATCTAAAAAAAGGATATAAACAGAAGCTTTAAAACCCAAATTTAGGGGCACCCGAGTGGCTCAGCAAGTGAAGCGTCTGACTCTTGATTTCAGCTCAGGTCTTGACCTCGTGGGTCGTGAGATAGAGCTCACCATGGGCTCCACCCTCAGAGGGGAGAGTCTGCTTGGGGATTCTCTCCCTCTGCCCTGCCCCCTCTATCCCCCCCCCCCACTTGCCTGTGCATGTACTCTCTCTGAAATACATAAATCTTTTAAAAAAGTGAAATAAAAAATAAAAATTAATAAATAAATCCCTTGTTCTTACTATTCCTAATTGAAGCTAGACGATAAACATGGGGCTTAACTATATTATTCTATATACTTGTCTTTGAATATTTCCATAATAAAGAAGGCAAAACAAAAAGCCCCTGTTCCTGAAACACCAGTTTTTCAAACATTTGGGAAATGTCCCAAACAGCTATATAGCACTGGGACCCCAGCTATATACTTAACCTAGTTTAAGAAGTAAAAAAAAATTTAAGATTTTTTTTTTTTAATTTATTCATTTGAGACACAAAGAGAGAACATGAGCAGGGGAGAGAGGTAGAAGGAAAGGGAGAAGCAGACTCCCTGCTGAGCCAGGAGCCTGACGTGGGGCTCGATCCCAGGACCCCAAGATCATGACATGAGCCAAAGGCAGACACTTAACCAACTGAGCCACCCAGGTACCCCAGAGAAGTAAAATTTATGTTTACCATACTATATGTAGTCAAAAACAGTGAAGTCCTTTCCTAGCAGAGGACTCAATTCTTTGTTTTCTGGAGGAAAGTAGGCCCTCATGTCACACTAATCTCCTGGGTTCAATGAAGCTTATGTTGGAGGAGCAGATCAAAAGACTCTATACTTACTGGTATGAAAATCTAACCTGGACGTATTTCCTAGTTTGTCATGGTTTCTACTATACAGACCCCCTTGGCAGACATGCTCTACTAAGTATAGATGTCCCCTTTAATACAGTCAAAGGTGGGATCAATGTTCCATCTAGAGTGCACAGGAGACAAATTAGACACCAAATTCAGCAGATCTCCAATTCTCTTCCCAGAACATGTTTTTTCACCACTACGCCAAGGATGAATTTAACCTCATCCCTTAAGAGCTATGAGCTTTGACTCACATTAACCCACTTAATTCTCAAACAAGCCTATGAAGGAGGTACCCTCATGATTCACATATAAGAGTTGAAGAAAACAAGTGGCAGGGCTGAGATGTGAACCAAGCAGTCTGGCTCCTGGGCCCAAGCACTGAGACTCTCCTAAGACCACGCACAGCTGTACTAATCAATTTTGGGAGCTCCTGAACTTACACTTGCCCTGTTTCTTGTTCTCCTCCATCTCAATCCTGCACTCCCGGCGGCGCTCCTCCCGAGCCTTCTTCTGGCGCTGACGCTTCCTCTTCTCAATGTCATCTGTGGGTTGGTCAGATGGTGAGGAGGCAGCCCAAGGACAGCCTAACCATTAACTCCTCCCAGGTGACTAGTAGCTAAGGCCACATAAGGGAACAGCTGGACTAGATGAATAGATGGAGTGGTTCTGGAGGTATGGAGGCTCATGATGGAGCTCCTTAATTCCTCCCACACTGGGTTTCCAGTCAGAAGAACCCCTGAACTCCTCCATGAAGAGAAGCAGAGTGGGTGCATTCTTACCTGAGAATATCTCTAGGGTTTCCTTAGAGACCACAGGAGGCTGCAGAGCCAGCTCACAGATGCTGAACTCACAGGTGAGCGGCAGGTGAGAGAGGTATCTATGGCGCTGTCGAACGTCCTATCATGGAAAAGGGACCAAAACTCAACTAACACCGGGCCAGGCTCTGAGGACAGAGGTTCCCACCCCAGACAGCCAACAGTACGCACACTCACACACAGCACGGGGGCTCAAAGAGCAGTACTCAAGTTACCACCATTTTGCAAAGCCAAACAGAAGCTGTCAATTAACATACAGTAAGGTAGAATGAGCAACCAAAAGGCAGTTTTTAGGTTTGTGCTGCAAATGAATAAATTGGTAATAAATAATCTAAAGCTGATCAGCTATTTCTGATTTTCTGGGGCCCACAACTGAGGGGGGAGAACAAGGGGAGATAAAAGAGTATTTGAAAACCTGGGATCCACAGACAAAATTAATGGTAACTGGGAAGGCAGATAAAGCAGATTTCCCTATGAATAAAGCTTGGCCTGAAACAGTGAAAAAATGAAGGCCATCTGGGGCACCTGGGTGGCTCAGTTGGTTAAGCAACTGCCTTCAGCTCGGTTCATGATCGTGGAGTTCCCAGGATCGAATCCCACATCGGGATCCCGGCTCAGCGGGGAGCCTGCTTCTCCCTCTGCCCTCTCCCCTCTCATGCTTTCTCTCTCTCTTGCTCTCAAATAAAATCTTAAAAAAAAAAAAAATTAAGGCCATCAATTTAAGTTTCTTTTCCATTCATTTTCTGCATGTTTGATGGAAAATTTATGGTACTCATAGTCTCTAATTTTGAGGCTTGTAACAAATTTGTGATCAACACAGGGATAACTCTCAAAGGGTAAAAACTCACATATGTAAATTATCAGACAATAATTAACAGGTTATCTGCTGAGCCAAAAATGTGTTTCAAGCCTGTATAACCTAGTGTAGAGCATCCAAGAACTTTTCGATTCCTTGGACATTTTTCCCAAGCCATACAGAAAAAGAGAAAAACAAACTCATCTTGAGTGAAACTGGGACAAACCACAACAAATGAGCCTGTGAAGCAGAGAGCAGTGGCGACTAACAGAACCTCAGCATGATAAGGGAGCACGATTTAATCTCTCAAAACTTTGCGGGCATCGTCAGTGACAAAAATAGACTTACAAATGCAAGAGCTACGATCCCTGAAGGATTGGGAGCATGGGCTGGCTAGCCCACGTCAAAGAGAACAGGTTGATGGCACTCCGGAACCGTGCCCCTCAGGGCAGGCAGGACCTTACCTCGGACATGGAGTAGCCGGCAATCTCCACCACTACCGCCGAGATCTTCTCCGGGCTCTGCTCCAGGCTGCCGTACTCCCTCACAAGGCAGCGCACATTCACAGGGTGCAGGAACATGTGCTGCCCGTCCTCCGCTGAAGACAAGCGCTCTCTCACACAACAGTCTTGGCCGGTCCTCAAGAGAGGGCCCCCCGCAGAGCTAGGCCTGCCTCTCCCTCCCCAAGGCCGAAGGCACAACAGACCCAAGTGCCCACAACCAGCAGCAATACCTCCTCCTACTAAGAGGCCAGGTCATATGGCTGAAACCTCTCTATGGCAACCCAGCCCTCCTCTCGGGGACACTCACCTTGGTAAAAGTAGTAACAAGGAGAGCTGCTCAGGTGTGTGAAGCCTGGCTTGGTGATGGGTTCCTGCTGGCTGGACTCAGGACAAATGGTCCCCTCTCCGAGACTGTCATCTGCTAACTCTGAGTCATCACAGGCCTCGGGCTCTGGGTCAGACACTGCTTCCTCTTCCTCCACCAGAGGGAGAGCAAGAGGACGAGGGGAGCCCAGAGAACAAACTTCGGTGGTCTCTTCATCAAAAGCAGACAGATACTCTAGCACACCCTGTTGGGACAAACTCTACATCAAAAGAAAGTACATGTGGCAAAGGCAGGCACCGGAACCCAGTTCTCTGGATGTTTTTTTTTAGCTGTCACATTCACGGATTTAACATCCCTGGGTGAAGAACTAATAAGCACGCAGGAAATCTCACAGCCCCTCCTCCCCCCACAAAGTCCAGCGCCTACAACCTCAACAGCAGCACTGACGCACGGCAGCCGTTTAGTCTGGAACAGGGACACACTCACCTTCCTGGGTTGAAAAGCGGACTCCTTCGCCAAGGGAGCCATCAGCACCAGTTGTTCCAGGGCCGGCACAACACCAGGGACCTCCCTTCCGCTTTCAGTCAATCCTGACAGAGCCTCTTCCCGAGTCTAGACAACCAGAGAGAAGACCAGAGAAAGCTAAGTTTCCAGAAACACTGAATTTGGCAAGGGCTTACAACGGACTCTCTCCACAGAAGCGTAAGTTAAAAGGCAACAAGACCCAATGGGAAGAGTGCTCCCATCCCCCCTCACTGCTTTATTTTTCTCCATAGCATTCATTTCATCTAATCCTATATATTTTGATTATTTATTTTGACTATTTTCAATCTTGCTCTTAGAACGTAATTGCCAGGGGTGCCTGGATTTTAAGTACTAAAAATCCTCAATCTTCAAAGGAAACAGGAAGCAAAAAGCACTTGGTACCCAAATGGGATGGTATTCTGCTTAGAATCTGTGACAGTGACAATGGTAACACTACACAAAAGCTTCCTGAATACAAATCCAAGAACACGGAACTCATCTTCTTGTCTTTTTTTTTTTTTTTTAAAGATTTTATTTATTTATTTGAGAGAGAGAGAGAGAGCGCAAGAGGGAGTAGGGTCAGAGGGAGAAGCAGACTCCCCGCCGAGCAGGGAGCCCGATGTGGGACTTGATCCCGGGACTCTGGGATCATGACCTGAGCTGAAGGCAGTCGCCTAACCAACTGAGCCACCCAGGCGCCCTCGTCTTCTTGTCTTTATAAGCTACGCTTAAAGAGCCCCAGTGCAGGAGGCAGGGGTTTGGCCAACACCCACCTCAACCTGGACAGCTCTACTTCTTTTTTTTTTTTTTTTTAAGATTTTTATTTATTTAACAGAGAGAGAGAGAGAGAGAGAGAGAGAGAGAAAGCATAAGTAGGCAGAGCGGCAGAAAGAGGGAGAGGGAGAAGCAGGCTCTCCGCCGAGCAGGGAGCAAGATGCGGGGCTCGATCCCAGGACCCTGGGATCATGACCTGAGCCAAAGGCAGCCGCTTAACCGACTGAGCCATCCAAGCGCCCCTGGACAGCTCTACTTCGATACAGCTTTTCTTCTCTGAAATGCACTTGAACAAATACTCTGCATTACAGGAAAAAAACCAAATTAAATACACAGTACCCTGCCAGAGAAGGCTCAGAAAAGACGAATTCAAATAACAGCTTCACCTCTTATTAGTTATATGTCCTCAAGCAAATTACCTTACGTAACCCATGACTCCATCTCCTCATCCATGAAAGGGGATAGTTGTATCTATCACACCAGGATATGACGCTTAAGTGAGATAAATGTAAATAGCGGTACCTTCGCACAGGGCCTGTCACATGCCAATCGCTCAATAAACAAGGCCTTCTGTTGCTCTAATTAAGATCTGTAATTCTCAAAATATGGTCTGAGGATGAACAACATCAAAATCACCCTGGTACGCATTATAATGCAAATTATTAAGCCTACTTCGCCCAGCCTTGACTGAATCCACTTCTCAGGGTGGAGCCCGACAACCAGGGATTCTGACACCTACTAAAGGGTACAGAGCTTGGGAAATTCTGTACTTGGGGAATTCCTGCTGCTCCAGATCCTCAGCCGGCATTGCTGGGGCCTGCTGGGTAGGCCACACTTTCTTCAAAACGCCCCTCAAATACAAGATCTCTAAAAATATATCCAAGTGTTTTCTTAGGGAAAAAAAAGTCTTCCTTGCTTAACTCAGAACCTAAGAGATTTCAGTGACTCAACTAGATCATTTAGTTTCTTCTATAAGATCATTTTAGTTTCTTCCTTTCAGCTCCAGAGAGCACTTTGAAAACCACTAGGTGCCCCCGTCAAAATAAAAAAAACAACACTAGGTCAGCCCTTCCCTCCCATCACCAAAACGCAGAGCAAACGGGCTTTTTTAGCCTTTCTCTGGTCACTATCTTAAATGTGGGACCGAGGTAACTTATCCCCACCTTCCTATCCTGTTTCCAGGCATCGTCTTACCTTGAGCTCCTGAATAGCTGCCTCAATAAAGCAGGACTCGGGAGTGTGCTTCTCCTCTGCCAGTTGCTGCTCCAGAGCTACTTTCTCTTCCCGAACTACCCGGCGCAGCACCTGCTCCTTAGAGGCCAGCAGCAACTTGGAGAACTGGCTGTGCTGCTCATCTACAGGAAAGCCAGCAAGATCACAAAAATGCAACATTCAAAGCAACCGCATGGCTACAGAGGAACTTTTACACACAGCTTTTTTGCCCTAAGTTGTAAAGATGGAGTAATTTAATGTAACTTTTTACACACAGCTTTTTTGCCCTAAGTTGTAAAGATGGAGTAATTTAATTTAACTTTCTAAAAAATAATTAAACAATGACTTTAATACAAGGTTTCTAACTCTGACCCCATTTTATAAAGAATCTAAGAAAACAAAAGATGCAGTAAAAAAAATTTTAGCCAAACAATATTCAATAATTACATCATCATCTATAATATCAAAAAAGCTACTACCAACCAGTATGGTCCAATAACAAAGAAATAGTTAATGACATGATGGCCTATTCATTAAAGAGAATTTTGCAGACATTAAAAATGGTTTTCTGGGGCACCTGGCTGGCTCAGTTGGGAGAGCACACAACTCTTAATCTCCAGGTCATGCGTCTGAACCCCATGGTGGATGCTGAGATTACTTAAAATAAAAATAAATAAGCTTTGCACAAACAATGAATCATGGAACACTTCATCTAAAACTAATGATGTAATGTATGGGGATTAACATAAGAATAAAAAATAAAAATAAATAAAATAAATAAATAAGCTTTAAAAAATTTTTTTTAAATAAAAATGGTTTGCTGAGGACACTTATTGACATGTAGAAATACATTACGTGAATAAAATGCAGACACCAAACTAGAAAATTTAATCCTAATCTCCCAAAAATATACATGCATAGAAAAAAATCTACAATTTTGGGGTACCTCTGGGTAAAAGGATCGTGGAGGATTTATTTCCTTTACTTCCCTCCCCCATATTTTCTGTACTTTTTCAAAAGTTTAAGACAATATTCTTTTGAGAAACCCTCCAAATACCATTTCCGCACTCTCCCATCCTAGTACCCACCCAGAAATAACCATTTACAAATTTCAATATGTATTCATCACATCTTTCTCTATACATTTATATACCCATGTTCATTTAAAGAAATAAAGGTTTATCCATAAATTATAAACTCTAAGCTTTGTTCATTTTTCATCCAATATGTGCTACAATCTCTCAAAATATTAATACAGAGATCCAATTTTTACCTTCTGTATTGTGCTCCACAATATGATACCCTCTACTTTGAATAAGTTCCTTATGGAACATCCAGCTTATTGTCAACTTCTATTACGGTTTTGTTTTTTTTTTTAAGATTTTATTTATTTACTTGAGACAGAGAGAATGAGAGAGAGAGAGCGCACATGAGAGGGGGGAGGGTCAGAGGGAGAAGGAGACTCCCTGCTGAGCAGGGAGCCCGATGCGGGACTCGATCCCGGGACTCTAGGATCATGACCTGAGCCGAAGGCAGTCACTTAACCAACTGAGCCACCCAGGAGCCCAACTTCTATTACGTTTTAACAAAAAATCCTTATACATGCTCTCTGGTGCAAATAATTTCCTTATGATATTTAAATATAAATGCTGGATCAAAGGTTGTGCTTTTTTTTTTTTTATTAAGTTTTATTTAAGTAATCTCTATACCCCATGTGAGGCTCAAACTCACAACCCTGAGATCAAGAGTCCCACGTTCCTCCAACTGAGCCAGCCAGGCACCCCTGTGCATATTTTAAATACTACCAAATTGCTCCCCCCAAAAGGCTACATCAATTTATATTGCCACCAAGAACAACAGTACTCATTTTCCTACCCCTCCCAAAACCTGGTATTTCCAACATTTTTTTTCTTTTTTGTGTGTGTCAATCTGATAGGCATTTTGATTTACATAATTTTTTTTTTTTAAGATTTTATTTATTTACTTGACAGAAAGACAGCAAGAGTGGGAACACAAGCAGTGGGAGTGGGAGAGGGAGAAGCAGGCTTCCCGCCAAGTGGGGAGCCTGATGCGGGGCTCGACCCCAGGACCCTGGGATCATGACCTGAGCTGAAGGCAGACGCTTAACGACTGAGCCACCCAGGCGCCCTGATTTATATACTCTTAGCAAAGCTAAATCTCTATAATTCTTGGGAGGTATTCCAATATCCTTTTCTAGAAAATGCTTTGCACATGCTTAGCCCATTCTTCTACTGGGTTGTTAATCTAATTTATAGGACACTAATATGTCCTGTACATTAGTTTTAAATGTGTAAATCTGGGACACTTGGGTGGCTCCATCAGTTAGGCATCTGCCTTAGGCTCAGGTC
This sequence comes from Mirounga leonina, assembly GCF_011800145.1. NCBI lineage: Eukaryota > Metazoa > Chordata > Mammalia > Carnivora > Phocidae > Mirounga > Mirounga leonina. Next base: position 16,227,378 of record NW_023270436.1, on the reverse strand, counting down.
ATGATCCCAGGGTCCTGGGATCAAGTCCCGCATCGGGCTCCCTGCTCAGCGGGGAGCCTGCTTCTCCCTCTGCCTGCTGCTCCCCCTGCTTGTGCTCTCCCTCTCTGACAAATAAAATCTTTAATTAATTAATTAAAAATGTATAAATCTTCCCCTAGTTTATCACCTGTTGACTTCAAGGAATCTTGTCAGATTTCATTCTTATAAAATCACATTTATTTATTTTTTCTTTTATAGCATCTATGGTTTTAGCCTGGTTCAAAAATCCATCCCTGAGGATTTATAAAGATACTGTCCTATATTTTTTCTTAACGGTTTTAGATTTTTAAAAATTCAGTTACTCAATCCATGAAGAATTGATTTTTATGAATGGTATGAGACAGGGATCTAACTTTTTCTTCCATGAGAAGAATCAATTGTTTCAATACTATTTACTGAGAAATATCTTTTGCCCAGAGACTGAAATGCCACTTTAATCAATACTCGTTTCTGCAAGGAATACAGAACATACAGCCCTGTGCACTTTCCTCACTGTGAATACTTCTCACATTCTATATTCTAATTGCCTGGCCACCAGTATGTCTCTTCTACTAGACTACTGTAGAGTTCCTTGACAGGCACCATTTCAACAAAATGAAAAATTAAGGGGTGCCTGGGAGGCTCAGTCAGTTAATCGGCTGCCTTTGGCTCAGGTCATGATCCCGGAGTCCCAGGATTGAGCCCCGCATCGGGCTCCCTGCTCAGCGGAGACCTTGCATCTCCTCATGCTCTCTCCCGCTCTCTCTCTCTCTCTCTCTCTCAAATAAGTGAATAAATAAATCTTTAAAATTAAAATATATATAACTGAATCATACTTGAAACCAAGGGTTAAGCTGCTCTCTGCCAACTCCCCTCTAACCTACCAGAATTCTAAAACTGATCTGGAAATGCTAGAAATGGCTTGCCCCAAAGGCTCAATTTCTGATTAGAAAGATATACTCAGTAGCCTTAAAGGATGTACCCAGGATTATTTACCCCCTAAATTAATAGAACTCACCTCCTAGATGAATAGGATGGTCTACATTCATCCATTTGGATTTGGGCAAAGCCAACAAGACCCCTTTCTCCCTCTTCATCAGCTGCATCGTAATGGTATCACCAACAACATACTGCCGTGACTCTGTGGCAACAACACTGTAACATGGACATTTAGATGGAAAAGAGCAAGGAGTCAGCAGATGGGGGTCTAATCTATTAAATGTCTCCATCTCACCTCTTGAGATCCTTCTTATGCACAGAACTGTAACAGATGGGACATTTACTCCAGGTCTTCTCACTCAGTGAAAGGTAGTGCAGAATGCATGCCCAGCAGAAGATGTGTCCACAACGGGTTATCTTGGCTGCAGTAGGTGGATATAGGCATATTGGGCAAGATGGCACTTCATGGCTACAAATGCGCTGAAACAAAACAGAACCACAAGTTACACTGCTTTCAAACTGACATAGCACTGTCAAAGTTAAAGTCTCTTCTCTCCCATCCCCAACCCTGTACATCTCCTACTCAATACATCTTCACAAAACTGTTCAAAAATGCAGGTATATTAAAAGGAAAAAAAAGCAGGTATATAATAACACTTTAAGTAAATCATTAAGGAAACCACAATGGCTTAATAACAATGGGCACCTGGGTGGTTCGGTCAGTTAAACATCCCATTTTTTTTTTTTTTTTTACAATTTTATTTATTTATTAGAGAGAGAGAGAGAGCATGAGGGGGGGAAAGTCAAAGGGAGAAGCAGACTCCCCACTGAGCAGGGAGTCCAATGCAGGACTCGATCCTGGGACTCCGGGATCATGACCCAAGCCAAAGACAGTCACTTAACCAACTGAGCTACCCAATCACCCCATAAGCATCCCACTCTTGATTTCAGCTCAGGTCATCATTTCAGAGTTCTGGGATCAAGCCCCACATGAGGCTCCCCACTCAGCACTGAGTCTGTCTCCTTCTCCCTATCCACCCCCACCCCATGTGTACACACATGTGCATGCTTTCTCTCAGTAAGTAAATCTTCAAAAATATATATATGTATATATATACACATATATAACTACACAAAAGGTATTTTAGAGGTTCCACAAAGGGAAAAAGTGACAAAAATCAATATATGAATCAATATATGATTTCTTTTGTTTTAAAGATTTTATTTATTTATTTGACAGACAGCGAGAGAAGGAATCCAAGCAGGGGGAGTGGGAGATGCAGGGCTCAATCCCAGAACCCTAGGACCATGATCCGAGCCGAAGGCAGACACTTAACAACTGAGCCACCCAGGTGCCTCTATGATCCCTTTTTTTTTTTTTTTTTAGATTTTATTTGACAGAGAGAGACATAGCAAGAGAGGGAACACAACCAGAGGGAGTGGAGAGGAAGAAGCAGGCTTCCTGCCGAGCAGGGAGCCCGATATGGGGCTCGAACCCAGGACCCTGGGATCATGACCTGAGCCGAAGGCAGATGCTTAACAACTGAGCCACCTAGGCGCCCCGATCCCATTTTCTTAAAAATATTTTATTTATTTGAGAGAGAGAGAGAGCGAGAGAGATAACATGAACAGTGGGGAGAGGGAGAAGCAGGCTCCTGGCTGAGCAGGTAGCCCAATGTGGGACTTGATCCCAGAACCCTGGGATCATGACTTGAGCCAAAGGCAGACGCTTAACTGACGGAGCCACCCAGGCGCCCCTATGATCCCATTTATTAAAAAAAAGATTTATATGTACACATACACAAAGGCATTAAAAAGGTCAAGAGATAATGTACCAGTAATTTTCCAGCAGAGAAGTCAATGAGACTCACTTTATATGCATCTTTATTTTTTAACCAATGAATATAAAACTTAGGTTTCATAGGACTTCTTTGTCATTCTCTGATGATTTTATGGATTTTCATACTTAATGGGAAGCCAGGCTTTGAGGCCTACAGTTTTGGTTTTTTTTGTTTTTAAAGATTTTATTTATTTGAAAGAGCTAGACACAGCGAGAGAGGGAACACAAGCAGGGGGAGTGGCAGAGGGAGAAGCAGGCTTTCCGCGGAGCAGGGAGCCCGATGGGGGGGCTCGATCCCAGGACCCTGGGATCATGACCTGAGCCCAAGGCAGGCGCTTAACAACTGAGCCACCCAGTCGCCCCGAGGCCTATAGTTTTATTTTTTATTTTATTTTATTTTTTTTTAAAGATTTTATTTATTTATTCATTAAAGACAGAGAGAGAGAGAGAGGCAGAGGGAGAAACAGGCTTCCCGCGGAGCTGGGAGCCCGATGCGGGACTCGATCCCAGGACCCTGAGATCATGACCTGAGCCGAAGGCAGACGCTTAACGACTGAGCCACCCAGGCGCCCGCGAGGCCTATAGTTTTAAAAAGTATTTTACATCCCTATAAGCTAAGAGCAGCAAGGAAATACCCAGAGCTCCTAACTTCAACAGAAAACAAAACGCAACAGTGGCTTAGACAGCAGTGCAGCTAATGGCTCATTCACCTGCCACAAGACTGAGGCCTAATTTGATACTGATTACTACAAACGGCTACCAATGAAGCCATGTCCATGCAATGAGCCCATCCTAGTTCAGGAGGGTAACCAGAGTTGCTCATATATTTCCCTGGTTCCTTCTTCCCAGGAGAGGTCGTAGAAAGGACTGCTTTGATACCTTTTTTTTTTTTTTTAAGATTTTATTTATTTGAGGGCGCCTGGGTGGCTCAGTCGTTAAGCGTCTGCCTTCGGCTCAGGTCATGATCCCAGGGTCCTGGGATCGAGCCCCACATCGGGCTCCCTGCTCCGCAGGAAGCCTGCTTCTCCTTCTCCCACTCCCCCTGCTTGTGTTCCATCTCTCGTGCGCTCTGTCAAATAAATAAATAAAATCTTAAAAAAAAAAAAAAAGATTTTATTTATTTGACAGAAAGAGACATAGCGAGAGAGGGAACACAAGCAGGGGGAGTGGGAGAGGGAGAAGCAGGCCTCCCGCAGGGCAGGGAGCCCGATGCGGGGCTCGATCCCAGGACCCCGGGATCATGACCTGAGCCGAAGGCAGACGCTTAACGACTGAGCCACCCAGGAGCCCCTGCTTTGATACCTTTTAGATGAGAGTCCTCCAATTCCCCAATCCTGCAGACCAGCCAATTAGAGAGCACAAAACGAACTCGAGGAGAAACCAGAACTGATCTCTGGGGAATGTCTACAGTGTGGCCATGCAGAAAAATGTATCAACAGTGAAACCAGCCAACAGCTGCTGTGTCACCCTGGTCCATTTCCTCAGTTCTTTCTCCCACTAACAGCTTACAAGCTTAGCTGAGCTACTCACCACTTGTTCCACAAAGTCCCAGTTGACTAAGATATCAGGATCAGCAAAATGAACTGTGTAGTCCTGGTCTTCAGACACTACAAATTGGCAGCTGGAAATAGGGAAAAAGACAAGGAAAAGGCAGACTGTCAGAATCCACCAACATGCCATCAGCAGAGAGTCATTACTCCTTCACTTAGTAATCAAATACAGGCCATCAGCAGCCATGGTTTGTGAAGCACTGAACTAGGACTTCAGCCTCAGTTCTCAGCCCTGGCTCTGGAGGGAATCCAAAGACTTGGCAAGTAGGAGTCTAAAACCATGAACTCTGTTTCTTCCGCTTCCAAGCCCAGCCAAGCTGCTGTAGGCCTCCCTGAGCTAAAATTAACCCAGACTGTGGCTCCATCAATCAGCAGGGAGCCAGATTTCTTCCCTCCCTGTGAGAAACCTCAGCACACAGCTAATCTTCAAGGCAGTAGAAAGACTATTCTCAATCATCTGACTACCAATTTATATAAGGTACTAACCAGTTACTTCAGTCTAGATCCAAGGTCAAAACTTACATTATGACTAATGACACACAAAAGGAAACAAAAGGGATCAGTATTTGAGCAAATATATGCCAAACACTCCAACCTGTCATCCAATTCTTCCTTAAGTAATTCTCCTCCTTTATAGGGAGAAGCTGAGTCTCAAAGTGGCTAAACAAATTACCCAAGGTTGAAGGCCAAAATAAAATTCAAATTTGGGTCCAATTCCAAAGCAAACACTTTTACTACCTCATCATGACACTAAAAGCATTAATTTTATCATTAATTTATTTAAGTATTATATTCTTTTAAACATCAAGAACATCCGCTTGAAAAGCTGTTTTTCAACACTTGCCACCGCCCCCCCTCAAAGAGAGAGAGAGAGAGAGAGGGAGAGGGGAAAAAGAACCAGATCAATCCCCTTTCTACCTCTCTCCCACAGCAGTTTTTTTGTTTGTTTTTGTTTTTTTAAAGATTTTATTTATTTTTTTGACAGAGAGAGACATAGCGAGAGCAGGAACACAAGCAGGGGGAGTGGGAGAGGGAGAAGCAGGCTTCCCGCAGAGCAGGGAGCCCGATGTGGGACTTGATCCCACTGGGATCATGACCTGAGCCGAAGGCAGACGCTTAACGACTGAGCCACGCAGGCGCCCATCTCCCACAGCAGTTTAAAAGAAGCCTCTTCTGGGGCACCTGGGAGGCTCAGTCAGTTGAGCAACTGCCTTTGGCTCAGGTCATGATCCCAGGGTCCTGGGATCGAGCCCCAAGTTGGGCTCCCTGCTAAGAGGGGAGTCTACTTCTCCCTCTGCCCCTTACCCTGCTCGTGCTCTCTCTCTCTCTCAAATAAATATTTTTAAATAAAATAAGAGCTTCTCCTAAATTAATAAAATAAAAGATGCTTCTCAGCTCCAGCAACTGCCCAGAGGCTCAACTGCACTTTCCTCCTAAGAGCAGACATACTCACTTGGCCTGTAAAAAGAGTTCCTTGTTAAAAGGCTTATGCCCCCACTTGTTCCTTTTTCCCCAGCTGCCATGTCCACTGCTTTCAAAGTGACCCGCCTGGCCACGGGGTTCAAAAGTGAAATTCAACAAGTGGTTCAGATTGATCTTCTTCGGACCAGAGAACTGGGCAGGGCTAAACTCTGCCCTTTGAGCCTCTGCTACCTAGAACAAGAATGAATCAAGTATTTCAGATTATTACTTATTTATAGCAGAAACTAGCACAACCCCTCCTTCTACATGGCTTAAAATACTAACTAAATGAAACACAGGCTTAAATCTTCCTAGGAGACGGTAATACAAAAGTCCACCTAAGATGTGGATGCGAGTGGAGAGGGGGACCAGGGCCTTTAACATACAATTACTTAAACTGTTCAGCCTGGCCTGTGAAAAGGCAATTAACCATTAAGTGACAAAACCCAACATGAACTCCTCTAGCTATCTTGAAAGTACAAAGATTTACTTACTGGATTAATCTTTTGACAGTCCCATAGGACTCCTACACCTTCAACTCTTATTAGCTACTTGTTCTTTGGTTTGTTTCTGGCAAAAGCGAGTCTGTGGAACTATACTCTGGAGGTGGCTTGCAGGCAGCTGCTAACTGCCATGGGCTTCAGGATCCTGCCAGAGAGACCTCCTGTGTAAGACACGCACTGCTGTTCATTGTTAATTAAAACTGACGGAATTAGAACATGTAGGCAGACTACCTCTGTGTCCAGAAATAAACCCAATCAGCAGATTCAGAAACAGTTTAGAAAGTGGCAAGAAACCACATGGGAGAAATACCACTGCACACAAAGATGGAAGAAATCATGCTGGGGCTTTTTCGGCTCTTTATTTTTTAAGGCTTTATTTATTTATTTGACAGAGAGAGAGAGAGAGAGCACAAGCGGGGGGGGGGGGCGGCAGGCAGAGGGAGAGGGAGAAGCAGGCTCCCCGCTGAGCAAGGAGCCTGATGTGGGGCTCGATCCCAGCACCCTGGGATCATGACCTGAGCCGAAGGCAGACGCGTAACCGACTGAGCCACCCAGGCGCCCCTTTTCTTGGCTCTCTTAACATTCCCAAATTGAAATGGTAGCTACCTGTTAAGTCAGCTAGTACATTTCCTAATCCCAATTTCTCATTTAATGTTATGAACACTTTGCCATGTCAGTCATATTAGCATATAGTCACTTTAAATCCACTACATCATATAGGTATACTATAATGCCCCCTGTAGGACACACTATTCATAGCTTCTCCTCTGTAACAAAATCATGTTATGATAAACCTATTTTGGGATAGATCTTTGTGCACAAATATTTGGCCACACGAAAATATTTCTTCTGAATGTATAGTAGGAATTACTAGGTCAAAGGAAATATAAATTTAAGGCTTTTGCTACCTAGTCAAATTTAGAGATTAGTAAGCAGCACCTGCACAGACGTCATAAAGAGTACAGGGGCGCCGGGGTAGCTCAGTTGGTTAAGCATCCAACTCTTGATTTCGTCTCAGGTTATGATCTCAGGGTCGTGAGATGGAGTCCCACATCAGGCTCCATGTTTGGCACAGAGTCTGCTTGAGATTCTCTCTCCCTCTTCCTCTGCCCCTCCCCCTGCTCATGCTCTCTAAATAAAATAAATAAAATCTTAAAAAAAATCTAAGAGTACAGAAAGGGATATGGTGAAAAATACCTTACACTGCAGAGGCAACCAATATGACCTGAGATATCCTACGCATATAGACCAAAGTATACGACCCTTATGATTAAGTACAGTGGCAATGGGGCGCCTGGGTGGCTCAGTTGGTTAAGCGTCTGCCTTCGGCTCAGGTCATCATCCCAGAGTCCTGGGATCGAGCCCCACGTCGGGAATCCCTGCTCAGCGGGGAGCCTCCTTCTCCCTCTCCCTCTGCTGCTCCCCCTGCTTGTGCTCTCTGTCAAATAAATAAAATTAAAAAAAAAAAAAAAAGTACAGTGGCAAACCATAAACAATTTCCTTTCATCTCAACAATAGATCCTGGGAGACAACACCTCCGACTGTTTATGTAACTGACCACAGGGAGCTCATGACTTCCAGGTCATCTGTTGCCTCTCATCCCCGGGATGCTCATTTCCATGTAGCTCTGCTATCCCCTCCTCAGTCTTCCACCCCCAATGCCCCAACCCTACGTAAGAGCTTGTGCTCACTCCACAAAATCCTCCACACCTTCAACCTTCTATCATCACCTTATTATCCTAGTTGGCCCACTGCCACCCTCTTCAATACTGCCCACCACAATTCCTGATAAATTATCCTTCCAAAACACTGACCTCTCAGTTCCTTGACCCTCACCTCCTTCAATTAGCTTGCCCTCCACTCTACCTCAGGAACGCAATTCCCAAGGACATACCATCTAGATCTGTGCCATCTTATACAGCAACCACTACTAGCCAGATGTGGCTACTGAGCACCTGAAATGTGGCCAGTGCCACATAATGCCATTTTAGCTATATTTGGTAAAAACATAAAAATTTCATCATTTCTTTACTTTTTTAATGTGGCAACTAGAAGTTTAAATTATGTATGTGGCCTGCATTTCTACTGGACAGCACTACTCTACATCTAGGCTGTTAAGAATAACAATCACACCTCTTGCACCATCTTAACTTTGAGCACCCAACATCCAAGCAGCAACTCCCTCCTTTCCTAGCTTGTTCCCTTTAGTCCTGTTTCCAACAATTCTTTAGCCCCACTGGGATCTCCAAACCAGTGATCCAACCCACCCCTACAATTTTCTTTCCTTACTTGGCCTAGATCCTATGGTCCACTACCCGCTTCTCTTTGTCATCTGTACTCACCTGGCAAAACCTTTCCCTGATTAACCCAACTCTCTGCCTATGTATTTCCACACCAGCACCAGATAGTTATATACAAGAACACAACCACACCACACTGACCAGTCTCACTAAGTAGACCCTTAGGCTGCCTGGCAATACTACCACAACCTGATGACATTTCTGTACCCGCTTAATTCACCAGTCACCCAGTCATCCATTCCTCAAGGCTTCCAAGGCTCCTCCCTCAGCTCACCTTCCGTATTTCACCGAGACAATAAGAATAATCAGTAAAGAATTCCTACATCCTCCTATACCAGTACTCTGCCTTCCTCTTGTTACTGAGGATGAACCGGAAAAGCTCCTATCTAAGCCAACTCCTCCACTTGTACACAAGATCCCAACTCCTCAAGGACTCAAGGACACTATTCCAGCAATCCTCCCCCTTTCCTCTGCATCATGTTTGCCCCCTCAAAGGACAATCCCATTACCAGAGATATGCTGTTAATTTCTCTAACTTTAAAACCTCTCGACTTCATACCCCCTCAAGCTACTGCCTCACCTCTCTGCTCCCCTTTAGAGCAAAGCCACCAGAAAGTACTGTCTGAACTTGCTGTTTCTTCCTCCCGTTCTTCCATTCTCTCTAAATCTATGCCAATCAGGTTTCTGTCACCACTCCACCAAAGCAGCTCAAGGCCAACAACCTACCTTCCCATTATGAAATCTACTGGTCCACTTTCAGTCCTAATTTTCTGCCTACCGGCAGAGGGCAAAACTAACCACTTTCTCCAAATGGCTTTCTCCCTTTTTGCTGATGCCTCATGATCCTGACTCGGGCCTCAGTCCTTAAATCTATTCCCTTTCTGCAGCACTACTCCTTAATGATCCCACTTAGTTCCACAGTTGCAAACACCAAATGCGTGCAGATACCCAGCTCTAGCCCGGGCCTCCTCCTCTAACTCCAGATCCCATTGACTGCCTATCTCTTAGAAATCCAGTAAACATCTTCACGCAAATATATTTCCAAAATGAAGTTCTTTATCTCAACTCCCCTTCCCTCCCCTCCACCCCCAAACCCTGTACTTCTCTGAAAATCTTCCACACTTGTGCATATGGTATCTGAATTGAGCTCCTGCCAAAAACATTCATTTTTTCAAAGTCATTCATTTCTCTGCTCAGACCCCATATCTAACGTATTAAGAAAGTCATGTTGGCTCTACCTTCATATATCACCCCAGTGGGCATGCCTCTCACCAGCTATCACTGTTTCAAAGCTTCCATCACTCTCACCAGAAATCTTAACAGCCTCCTAACTAACCTCCCTGGTTCCACTCTTCGCTTTAAAACTCCAGGTCAGATTATAGTACTTCTCTTCTTAAACCCCCAACAGCTTCCCATCTCTCTGAACAAAAGCCAAAGTCCTGCAAGGCCCCACATGATCTGACCCCTCTTTCCCATTCTTTAGCTTCATTCCCTCCTCCTCCTCCTCCTCCTCCTCCTCCTCCTCTTCCTCCTCCTCCTCCCAGTGTAGCCTACTTGTTTACCTCAAACAAACCAAAAACATTACCACCTCTGATCCCTTGCTGCTTGTGCACTTTGTTATTCCTTCTGGCTAAGATACTCTTCCTCAAAATTGTATGGTGTGCTCCCTTGCTTCATTCAGGACTCTACTCATACTTCACCTTCTCAGAGCAGCTTTCCTTAGGCACCTTCTAAAACTGTACCCTTGGGGAGCCTGGGCGGCTCAGCTGTTAAGCATCTGCCTTTGGCTCAGGTCATGATCCCAGGGTCCTGGGATCGAGCCCCACATCGGGCTCCCTGCTCCGCGGGGAGTCTGCTTCTCCCTCTCCCACTGCCACCCTCCCACACACTCATGCATGCTCTCTCTCGCTCTCTCTCAAATAAATAAAATCTTTAAAAAAATAAAAAATAAACTGTATTGTTACTCTCTATCCCTAACTCTTAGTCTACTTTTCGCTAATTCAGTAAGCACTTACCTTTGGATTTATTATACAGATGACTCTTGAACAATGCAGGCATTAGGAGCACTGACCCCCTGCACAATCAAAAACCCATGTATGACTGCTGACTCCCAAAAAAACTTAACTGCTAATAACCTACTGTTGACTGGAAGCCTTATCAGTAACATAAACACTCAACACGTGTTTTATGTTATAGGTATTATACACCGTTATTTTTACAATAAAACTAGAGAAAAGGAAATGTTATTAAGAAAATCAAAACAGGGACACCTGGGTGGCTTGGTTGGTTAAGCGTCTGACTCTTGATTTCAGCTCAGGTCATGATCCCAGGGTCATGGGATCAAGCCCCATGTCAGGCTCCATGCTCAGCGTGGAGTCTGCGTAAGATTCTCTCTCCGTCTGCCCCTCCTCCTCCTCACACACTCTCTCAATAAATGAAATCTCTTTTTTTTTTAAAAGATTTTATTTATTTATTTCAGAAAGAGAGATAGCAAGAGCAGGAACACAAGCAGGGGGAGTGGGAGAGGGAGAAGCAGGCTTCCCGCTGAGCAGGGAGCCCGATGCAGGGCTCGATCCCAGGGCCCTGGGACGATGACCTGAGCTGAAGGCAGACGCTTAACCACTGAGCCACCCAGGCGCCCCTCAATAAATGAAATCTTAAAAAAAAAAAAAAAAAAGTCAAAACACATTTACAGTACTGTATTAAAAAAAAAAATCCACATAAGTGGACCCATGCAGTTCAAACCTGTGTTGTTCAAGAGTCAACTGTGTAATCATTTTTATTGTCTCCCTAAACTAGAATATAAGCTCCTGAGGGACAATATTCCACTCAGTACTGTATTCCAAACTGAATGGTATTTGTTACACAGTAGAGGAGAACTAAATTTTTGGTGAATGAATGAATTCTTTCATAAGTACATTAAATCTGTCTTATTCTATAATGGTTACAACGTATGGAACATTCAAAAAGAAAGATAATTTAACCAGCCCCTTGCTAATTTAGGTTGTTTCCTAGATTTTGCAACTACCAACAATGTTACAATGAACTCCCTTGTACAAGTCTCTACAGACTTATAAAAGGATACCTAAGAAACTCCTAAAATCAGAGTACCTGGGACTAAGGATATAGCATCTTGCATTCTGCTAGATACTATAGGGCAAATGTCATTAATTAATTGAAGTCACTTTATTACCTAAATATTCAAGAGGTACCTCTAATTCAGGAGTGATGACAGAAGGACTATACAAAGTAAGGTACCCCAAATTTGCTATAATTTCTCACAATCCAGGATTATGATGTCTTCTTCCTCCAAGGAAATTTTCATAACTTTCAAGGGAAGAAAGGAGGCAAAGTTCCAAACCTAGTTAAATCCTCACCTATTCAAGACTGCTTTAGTTATTTACTCTTCCATCTGTTTCTCCCCTCCTCCCCAACTAATGATAAACTGGGGGGGGAGGGGATCAGAGCTCTTGCTTCTTATTCTAGAAAGACCATTCTTAAATTCCATACCTCATCTCGTCTTCCACCATTAAAAGAAGAGCTAAAGACTTTGCTGCTGCCACCACCCCTCTGTGGAGGCATCTTGTTAAAAGTTTTGCTTTTCTGTGAATTGGAGCGACGGGCCTGGTTGCTAAAATTTTCATTTTTGGGATAGGAAGGTTCACGTTTGCGATTAAAACGCTTGGATCCACTTGAGTTCTTTCCATCTGAAAGCAAGAAATGTGAAGAATTAGTTAAGAAATGATACACAGGGCTCCTGGCCGATCAGCTGGAAGAGCATGCAATGCTTGACCTCGGGGCTGTAGGTTCAAGCATCCCCATCAGGTGGACACTACCTAAAAAAGTAAAATCTTTGGGGCGCCTGAGTGGCTCAGTTGGTTGAGCGACTGCCTTTGGCTCAGGTCATGATCCTGGAGACCCTGGATCGAGTCCTGCATCGGGCTCCCTGCTCGGCAGGGAGTCTGCTTCGTCCTCTGACCCTATCCCCTCTCATGTGTTCTCTCTCTCTCAAATAAATAAATAAAATCTTAAAAAAAAAAAAAGTAAAATCTTTTAAAAAATAAACAACAGGGGTGCCTGGCTGGCTCAGTCAGAAGAGCCTGCGATTCTTGATCTCAGAGTTTTAAGAAAATAAAATCTTTAAAAATAAAGGTAAATAGGCCCTTCCACAACCTCTAAGAAATCTGGGTTTGGACAAGAACTTTGGGCAAGACATCTCATAGTAAGGTGGTTTTTACTTCTGCTTTTTAAAATTTTTTTTAAAGATTTTATTTATTTATTTATTTATTTGAGAGAGAGAGAGAGAGACAGAGCCCGCAAGCAAGCACGAGCAGGGGGAGAGGGAGAAGCAGACTCCCCACTGAGCAGGGAGCCCAATGCAGGGCTCCATCCCAGGACCCCGGATCATGACCTGAACCAAAGGCAGGCGCTTAACCAACTGACCCACCCAGGTGTCCCTACTTCTGCTTTTTAAATGACAAAGCCTAAAGGGTCCCTCCTTCAGGAGGGATACAAATGCAGATGAAACTACATAGATTCTTCGATCACAATGTCTCCCTTTTTTACAGGGTTTAACCACTGCTCTTATTAAAGTCTATTTAAATGAAGTGATAGAAAAGGGAACAGCCTGGGGCACCTGGCTGGCTCAGTCCATACAGCACGCAACTCTTGACCTCAGGGTCCTAAGTTCCGGAGCCCTACGTTGGGCATGGACCCTACTTCAGAAAAAATTTATATACATATTTTTTTGGTATATTTTTTATATATATATATATATTTTTTTTTTTTTCGGACAGAGAGACACACAGTGAGAGAGGGAACACAAGCAGGGGGAGTGGGAGAGGAAGAAGCAGGCTTCCCGCTGAGCAGAGAGCCCCATGTGGGCTCAATCCCAGGACCCTGGGATCACAACCTGAGCCGAAGGCAGACGCTCAGCGACTGAGCCACCCAGGCGCCCCAAAAGAAATTTTTTTTAACTAAAAAAAAAAAAAAGAAAAAGAGAACAGCCTATCTGTATTAGGGAAAAGTATTTTATCTGGAAGCAGGATAGAAGACATTATTCTTCTTAAATTACTACAACATAGCTAGATTCTATAGTGCAAAGGCTTGACCTAGGCCCTGGCAGGTACATTCAAGAGTCATAAAAGCAAAACAATATTTACATATACACTAGACCTCAAACTGAGAAGCCATTAAATTGACAAAACAAAAGAAGCTGAGTTCTAAGAACATATTAAATCAGCATGAGTCATATCCTTTTTTTTTTTTAATTTTTTTTTTAAGATTTTATTTATTTATTTGACAGACACAGCGAGAGAGGGAACACAAGCAGGGTGAAGGGGCAGAGGGAGAAGCAGGCTTCCCGCCGAGCAGGGAGCCTGATGCGGGGCTCGATCCCAGGACCCTGGGATCATGACCTGAGCTGAAGGCAGTCGCTTAACCGACTGAGCCACCCAGGCGCCCCATGAGTCATATCCTTTTAAAAAATATTTCTGGGGTGCCTGGGTGGCTCAGTCAGTTGGGCAGCTGCCTTCGGCTCGGGTCATGATCCTGGAGTCCTGGGATCGAGCCCCGCGTCGGACTCCCTGCTCTGCGGGAGGCCTGCTTCTCCCTCTCCCTCTGCCTGCCACTCTGCCTACTTGTGTGCTCTCTCTCTGTGCCAAATAAATAAATAAAATCTTTAAAAAAAAAAAAAAAATTTCTTGGAGCGCCTCGGTGGCTCAGTAAGTAAAGTGACCAACTGACTCTTGGTTTCAGCTCAGGTCATGATCTCAGGGTTGTAAGACTGAGCCCTGCACCAGGCTCCGCGCTCAGTACAGAGTGTGCTTGAGATTCTCTCTCCTCCCTTTGCCCCTCTCCCTGCTCACACTCTCTACCTCTCTCTAAAATAAAATCTGAAAAAAAAATTTTTTAAATATATTTTTTGCTTTTTTTTATCTCCAGTTGTAAGAATATACGTTCAATTTTGAAATCTGGAAGAATTTAAATTTGCCACTATCCATATACCAACTTACACACAGTGCATAATTTCCTTTCACTCTCCATTTTATACACTTGTCACATCTTCCACAAAATGACATACAAAATATACTGTCTTCTATTACTCCATGAGCATTTTCATGCATCTCTAGTCTTCAAAGCATGATTCATGGCTGCATTGTCTACCATATGCTTATAATAGAATATAACCAATCTCCTACTGCTATATATTTAGGTGGTTTCTAGTTTTTTGCTAGTTAGCATTGCGAGTCGCTTTTATAGAGGACTGTGTGTATGATTATGTCAAATTCTCAGAATGAGGGACGCCTGGGCAGCTCAGAGGGTTAAGCGTCTGCCTTCGGTTCAGGTCATGATCCCAGGGTTCTGGGGTCGAGCCCCGTGGATCCCCAGATGGAGCCTCACATCAGGCTCCCTGCTCAGAGCGGAGTGAGTCTGCTTCTCCCTCTCCCTCTGCCACTCCCCCTGCTTGTGTTCTCTCAGGCTCTGTCAAATAAAATATTAAAAAAAAAAAAATTCTCAAAACGAAATCAGCAGATTAAGTATGATCATTAAAACATTTTATGCAGGGGCGCCTGGGTGGCACAGTCCTTGGGCATCTGCCTTCGGCTCAGGTCATGATCCCAGGGTCCTGGGATCGAGCCCCACATCGGGCTCCCTGCTCCACAGGAGGCCTGCTTCTCCCTCTTCCACTCCTCCTGCTTGTGTTCCCTCTCTCCCTGTGTCTCTATCAAATAAATAAAATCTTTAAAAAAAAAAAAACCTTTTATGCATTCTCAAGTTGCTTTCTAGAGCCATTATACCTACTTATTTATACTCTAACAACACTGTAAAAGAGAAAGTTTAGGTCACTACATTATTGACAATGCAGAGTTGAAATAAACTTTGTTAAACTGAAGGGTCAAAATTCTTGTTTTAAATTTTATTTTCTCTGACAAGTAGCAACAAATACTTTTTCAATCTATTGACCATTTGTATTTTGTGTAAAGAGCACTTGTTTGTATTCTTTTCCCCATATTTTCTACTTGGGGGCTGAAGTGCATATTTTGTCCCAAATTGAAAAAAGAATCCTGACAAGACACATTTAAAATGTGCCAAGGTTACCTGGCTTAAAAAAAAAAAAAAAAAAAAGGAAAATGAAACCTGAGAACCATATACATCTAAATAACTAAATGTGGAAGAGGTACCCAAATTAGTCTTTGGACAAAAAAAAAAAAAAAAAAAAAACACTACTTTATCTTTCTTGTCCCTTCGCCCATTCCATGTTGTCTTTTTTTTTTAATCTCAGAATGAAATTTATTTTTTTAAAGATTTTATTTGAGAGAGAGAGCATGAGAGAGAGAGAGAGAAAGCAGTGGGGAGGGGCAGAGGGAGAGGGAGAAGCAGACTCCCCACTGAGCAGGGAGCCTGATGTGGGACTCTGTCCCAGCACCCTGGGATCATGACCTGGGCTGAAGGCAGACACTTAACCAACTGAGCCACCCAGGTGCCCCCAGAATAAAATTTATTTTAAAAAAGATTTCCATCCTGTCTTGGATTTGTCTATAATCACTTCATGTTGTCTTATTTCAACATGGAAATCTGACCAAATCAAGCCTGCATACTAATTTAATGGCTTTCATTTAAGCAGAAACTTAGAATGGAAGTTGGGAGACTTTTAATGAATAAACGCATTAGGCTTAGAGGCTCAAACCTTAAGGGGATGGTAGTTTACAAAGCCAAGAGGATTCCGCCATGAGCTTCAGAAACTACAAAGTTTTTCCCCCCAAAATAGCTTAATCCTGTTTATGTTAAAAATATAGAATTCGGGCGCCTGGGTGGCTCAGATGGTTAAACGTCTGCCTTCGGCTCAGGTCATGATCCCGGGGTCCTGGGACTGAGCCCCGCACTGGGCTCCCTGCTTAGCAGGGAGCCTGCTTCTCCCCCTCCCTTTGCTGCTCCTCCTGCTTGTGTTCTCTCTGTGTGTCAAATAAATAAATAAAATCTTTAAAAATATATATCTATAGGGCGCCTGGGTGGCTCAGTTGGTTGGGCGACTGCCTTCGGCTCAGGTCATGATCCTGGAGTCCCTGGATCGAGTCCCGCATCGGACTCCCTGCTTGGCAGGGAGTCTGCTTCTCCCTCTGGCCCTCCCCCCTCTCATGTGCTCTCTCTCTCTCATTCTCTCTGTCTCAAATAAATAAATAAAATCTTAAAAATATATATATATATATATATATAAATACATATAATTCATAGAAAAATAAAGACACACACACACACCAAGAAACAGACTCTTACCTAAGGCACACAAACTGATGATGACCAGAGGGGAGGTGGGGGGGGGTGAAATAGGTGAAGGGGATTAAAGAGTACACTTATACCATGGTGAGCACTGAGTAATGGATACAATTATTGAATCACGATATTATACACCTGAAACTAATATAACACTGTTAACTATACTGGAATTAAAAGTAAAAACTTAATTAAAAAAATTTTTTCTAGGGACACATATATGTGTGTGTTTGTGTATATATAAATATAACTCATAGAAACAGGTCTGGAGGAGCACCTGGGTGGCTCAGCCGGTTAAGCGTCTGCCTTAGGCTCAAGTCATGATCCCGGGGTCCTGGGATGAGTTCCACATCGGGCTCCCTGCAGAGCAGGGTGCCTGCTTCTCCATCTCCCTCTGCCTGCCGCTCCCCCTGCTTGTGTGCTTTCTCTGACAAATAAATAAAATCTTAAAAAAAAGAAAAAGGAAGAAAGAAACAAGTCTGGAAAGGCAATGCAGCAGGCTGTTAAGACAGTTAACTCTGGGAAATGCAGCTTCATTTTTACCTAATCGAGTGGTTCTCAATTCTGCCAGTTTGAAGGCATCACCCAGATGAGCTTTTAAGGGATTCCTATGCTCAGGCCTCACCCTCTAAGATTCTGACGTAAGTATACAAAAAGTTCTGTATACTTATCGTTTGGGTAATTTTATCTTCTGGGTAATTTTAAAAACTATTAAGTACCTAGAAAAAATTATTTCTAGATAAGATGACCAGCTTATCTTATAGCAGACTAAGTAAATCCAAGATGAAGCGTATCCTCAAAGAAAAAAAGGAAACGTGAGCTGATAAAATGAGAGTCTGAATTTTGAAAGCAACCACTTCACACTTACTTTGTCACCAACATGGGATAAATGAGTTAATGCCATCCTCTCCAAACCTGACCAAACCACAACCTGGGAGTCGAGCTAACAGTTACGGGAGACGGCAGCAATGCAGAAAGAGAACAGATGGGTCACAGAAACTCTGCCAGGCTAGGTTTACCCCTACCAGTCACCTTTAAATCCCAGATAGGGAAAGTGACCAGAGTTTAACCTGAAGCTACAACTTAAGAACTACACTTTTACCTACTACTTCAGTCAGCCACAGTTATTGTCCAACACAGCATCACTGGTAACAGAAAGCGAAGCTTCAGATCTCTTACAAATGTTCTTACCTATGGAGTTGATAATAAGATTTCAAATAAGTAGAAAATTCAGAGGGATAAAATGCAAGCTAACTTTACCATGAAAACAAATGAGGTCTTACGAAAACAGGCATATACGGAAAACATGGATTCCCCAAACCTCATTACCTAAGACAGTTTGGGATGATACTGCATTTGACCCTAATACTTTCAAGACAAGCACCTAACAGTTTGCATAGATTCAGGTAAAGCCAGATTCTACATTTGAACAAGAAAGTTCTATTTTCTTTTCTTTTTTTTTTTTTAAAGATTTTATTTATTTATTTGAGAGAGAGAGAATGAGAGAGAGCACATGAGAGTGGGGAGGGTCAGAGGGAGAAGCAGACTCCCTGCCGAGCAGGGAGCCCGATGCGGGACTCGATCCAGGGACTCCAGGATCATGACCTGAGCTGAAGGCAGTCGCCCAACCAACTGAGCCACCCAGGCGCCCCAAGAAAGTTCTATTTTCATTTCTTCACTTATTACCACACAGGCAAGGAAACAGTTTCATCACATTTACAGAACTGCTTTCTGATGGACAGGGAACTGCTCATTTCTAAAACAGGTTACAAAACTGACCACATATGGATCCACAATTTTGGTTGCTAAAATCAACTCCATCTTGTCTTCCACTTGCCTAAGGGTATGAAGTTAGCTATCTAAAGTGAGAGGCTGGCTCTTATCTCTAGACCCAGGCAACAGGCAGCTAAAGATTGAAGGTACAGTCAGGCCTGTGACCCAGAGATAAAATTCAGAGTACTGTTTTTGGGATGTCTTGTAGACAACTTGCCAGTACACACATGTGAATAACGTGGAGGTAGAATCTGTCCTCCTTTCTCTGAAAGGAGATAGCAATGAAGTTGATCTGAATCAGATTTTGGAAAGCAGAAAAAAAAGTCAAGTTCCTAGCAGAAACATATTCTCTGCTGCAAGTTTTAAATTTCCAAGTGGTGGTTCTCAATCGTGGCTACACAGAAGAATCACTCGCAGATTTTTAAAACTGGACGCCAGGGTCCGAGGACCCAACCCAGACCTAAAGAATCAGAAAGAATCCCTAAGTAAGAGCTCCACACATCCCTATTTTTAAAAAAGAGCCTCAGGAACTTCTGATGCACAAGCCAGAGCTGAGAACAACTGCCAAGAACTACTGTCAAGACACATTTCAAAATGGACAAGACCATTATATTAGTAAAATGGCTCAAATCCAGAACTCGGGATCACAGAGTCAACAAGAGACTTGGAAACTTAATCCAGTGTCTCAGTTCTTCCACATCTCCCTAACAGAAAAGTCTCTACCAAATAACACATCTCAGTCTTTCCCCCCTTTCTAAATTAAAGGCCACAAGTTTTTCAGTTAAATAATTTGGCTTCATCGACATTTCTAGCTTTAGTTCTAACAGGTGGCACAACCTAGAGGTCAGAATACCAGCCAGGAAGTTTCTGCTGCTGATTCATGCTGTAATCACAAGCAAGTTGCTTACCCATCACTCAGAGTAGTTGACAAGCACCTCTGGAGGGGCAACATAGGGCCTCACTATAGAAACAACTGACAACAAATTGAATCCAGCTGAAATTAGTAATTCTTTTTTTTTTTTTTTAAGATTTTATTTATTTGACAAAGAAAGACATAGCTAGAGAGGGAACACAAGCAGGGGGAGAGAAGGAGGCTTCCTGCAGAGCAGGGAGCCCAATGTAGGGCTCAATCCCTGGACCCTGGGATCACAACCCGAGCTGAAGGCAGACGCCCAATGACTGAGCCACCCAGGCACCCCTGAAATTAGTAATTCTGAACAAAGGAAGAGAGAGATGGTATCAAGAATGACACGTGCCAAGGTACCCGCCTGTTAAGTGAATTTATACAAAGGGCAATTTATAAATATTGCCTAGGACTTTTTTTTTAAGATTTTATTTATTTATTTGACAGAGTGCTCACTTCGGCAGCACATATATTTATTTGACAGAGACAGAGAACACAAGCAGGGGGAGCAGCAAAGGGAGAGGGAGAATCGGGCTCCCTGCTCAGGACCCTGGGGCTTGATCCCAGGACTCTGGGATCATGACCTGAGCCGAAGGCACTTAACTGACTAAGCCACCCAGGCCCCCTGCCTAGGACTTCTTAAGAATTCACTTGAGGGGCACCTGCATGGCTCAGTCAGTTAAGCATCGAACTCCTGATTTCAGCTCAGGTCATGATCTCAGGGGCGTGATCGAGCCATGCCAGGCATGGAGCCCACTTAAGATTCTCTCTCTCCTTCTGCCCCTCCCCCCAGCCCTCACTCCTCTCTCTAAAAAAAAAAAAAGAATTCACTTGAACAAATCACTCTCACCCCCCTCTAAAGCCTTAGTTTTCTTGTCCATGATATGAGGCTTATCCTCTACCATGCCTCTCATAGGGCCATGAAGATTAAGAGAAAACTTCTATAAACGTCTACCACAGTGGTTGGCACAAAGTTGCCATTATTATTTGGAAGACTATTAATATATCTAAATCACTCCTGTCAAAAGCACCCCCTAGACTTCCAACAAAGCCATATAAACCAAGGACTCCAGCCAACAGGCCCAGAAATTCTTGTAACTTCTCTAAGTGATTTTTATTAAAGGTTCAAGTCACCTCAATTTTCAAAGCCATCAAAACCTCCAGGTCCATTTACAACTCAGAAGCATTCTTCAAGGCAGATTACCACTAGTAACCTGGCTCCTGGTACCGGAATAAGAGGAAGTATGTCAGGATAGTGCTTCATATCACCAACCTCAAAATAACTGCTTCAAAATACCTGACCTTCCCTTAACCTCCATGGTAGTACCATTCCCCGCCCAGGGGAATGGGGCAAGAGCCTGGTTCTGGGCCAGGGTCCATTGTTTGTCCATAAACTGCTTAGCCTCTCTTGCCTCTTTTTACTTTCTTTGCTTTTTCTAAATGACTTTTCCCAAACCCTAAACCACCTGTCTCCTCTAGGCTATATTCCTGGGCTACTCACTGTTAGTGTTCTTAGAATTACATCTTAGCCCTACTGGAACAAAGCTGTAGGAATATATCCAAGAAAAGGAATGTTATGTGAATGTCTGAAGCAATTAGCCAAAGCAAAGCAAAGATCAAGTAAATCTCAGGAGCCAAATTTACCTATTTCCTGCGTGCGTGAACTTAAGCCAACTGCAGGAACAAAGACTCAAGTATATTAAACATGTAACTAGGAAGCAAAGGACCATTTCTGACATGCAGTTTAGAACATAGAAGAGGGTCTTTTTCTCACATGAGGTAGGGAAAGGAGAGGAAAGGGGAATTAAATATTTAAATCTGAACAATCCTTGTTCCTGTTACTTTGACAAAAGAAGGCAAGTTATGTATTTTCACCTTACCCTCCCTTTTCTTTCTTCAACCCAGGATTCTGAAACTCAAGAGGTCCTTTCAACAGTTGCTAGCAGAATCTAGTACATGAAGTGTTGGGTCAGCTTCTGAAATACTATAGAAACCTCTCATGGAATTACGCTGAATTTAAGCCTACTGTTTTGTTAGAGCAGCCCTCCAGAATCACTGTATAAGAGGTCCTAAATGATATCTGCCATGGTCTTAGCTAGCTGTAATGTTCTTAAGGTAGCATATGCTACCCTTCAGTTCCACCTTAAAAGTTAGCCAATATCCAGCATTTCCTAAGCCGTTTTTAATATCTACTTATTCTGCCTTTGGTCTGTTCCTAAATGCGTGCAGTGGATTATGGCTATCAACTCTGTATTTAGCTACAAATCTATCCTTCCTATTTGCTAAGGGTACATACCAGTAACCAGAAAAGTAGGCACTGGCAATGGCAAACATGTACAAGCTTTCTGACATACTAAACAAAACCTAATGCTACCAGGGGGCACACTGTATATTTCTTAAAACTTAGCAAAAAATCCTTTACAAGAGGGGCGCCTGGGTGGCTCAGTTGTTAACCGTCTGCCTTCAGCTCAGGTCATGATCCCAGGGTCATGGGATCATGACTGGATCCCATGGATATATTCCTACAGCTTTGTTCCAGTAGGGCTAAGATGTAATTCTAAGAACAAATAAATAAATAAAATCTTTAAAAAAAAAAAAAAATCCTTTACAGGAGTTTTTACTTCCTTCCTCAGAAGCTTTCAATTAAGAAGGTGAACAAGTGTTTTAAGAACATTTTATAGTATTTGTCATTAAAAAAGCACTTTAGTCAAAATGAACCCAACAATAAATATTATATACAAGTCTATCTGAAACATTAACACTGACAAATATTTTCTTGGTCAAACTACAACAGAATTCTCTATCAACCTCTTGGGTAATCAGAGTTAGTCCTAATAAACATATTCAAAGTCAGGGACAAAATGAGTAAAATGTTCTAAAATACCTCAGTTTTCTTGTTTGGATTGTCACAAACTTTAACTACCGCCTCATTACAGAATAAACTGAAGGCATTTATGGCAAGAGACTCATTATTTTATGTCAGTGGCTTAAAGGGGAGCCCAGAAAAACCAGTTGACAATTCAGATAGCTAGGAAATCACCATCTTTAACTTTATATCTGGGAATAGAGTGCAAAAGTAGTTATTTATCAACTACCCTGAAAAATATTCAGACCACACTAAACCAGCAGTTCCAACACTGGCCAAGAGCGCTGACTACCCTCTATCTCTAGAGGGATCTGTGATAAAGCTACACATGTGCAAAACTCCCAAATTAATCTACATAATACTGCCCGAGAAAGTCCACACTAATCCCTGCTTAGATATTTAAAGCATTCATTTATTATCAAGACAACTACCCTCCACCTGGAATTCTATAACCAATTTCTAGAAGTACTCCGCATTCCAGGTAAACAAGTTTGCTATATCCAATAGATTAATTCTGAACAAGTCAGCCTTACAGTTGTTTTTTTCTTTTTGTTTTTAAGCCTTATAGTTTTTAAATCTTAAAAAGTTTTAAACTGGACCTCCACATTTGGGGACTTCAAATGTTCACCTGTCTGCCACACATCTCCGCTTCCACTGAAAACATCTTCCTATTACTGCTAATATAATCACAGCACAAAATAGCAGAGATTTGTACATAGGCTTTGAAGTAAGAAGGAGAATATTCAATTCCAGACTCTGCCAACTCCTAAACTCCTGGCCTCTCGGCTTTTTCCTTCTTTAGAAATGAACAATTCCGGGCGCCTGGGTGGCTCAGTTGGTTAAGCGACTGCCTTCGGCTCAGGTCATGATCCTGGAGTCCCTGGATCGAGTCCCGCATTGGGCTCCCTGCTAAGCAGGGAGTCTGCTTCTCCCTCTGGCCCTCCCCCATCTCATGTGCTCTCTCTCTCAAATAAATAAATAAAATCTTAAAAAAAAAAAAAAAAGAAATGAACAATTCCACCTTACTGGATAGGTTAATAACTGGAGTACAGATAACAGAAGTATAAACCTAGCCCACTCCCTGGCACATGGTAAGCCCTCAATAAATGGTAGCTATCATCACCATAATGGTCATAATACTGAGAGGCATGACTACAAAATTGACAAAATATTCCCTGTGAAAGGACTCTAACCTACCACAGAGAAATAGGCATGATGTGTATTTGGTGCATAATAGGTGTCAGGTATTCTTCTAAGCTCTTAGTTGATTTGCTTCCTAAGTTAATTTATTTAATTTTTATTATCTGCACATTTACAGAAAAAGAAATTCGAAGGCTCAAGGCCATCTAAAAAGACTGAATCAGAGCCCATGCTCTTAACCACTACTCCACAGTGAACAAAGCCATTCGAGGACGAGTCCTCTTCAACAGAGGGATGGATCTGGGACCAGGTTATTAAATATGAAATTTGAGTCTGAAAAATCCTTGGGCCCCACCCTCCCCTGTTTAAACTTGAACACTACCCAATGCTAATTCAACATTACAGGGTAGCACAACTTGGTGGTTTAGGAGCTTGGACTGGTGAGTCAGACAAACCAGGTCTTAAGGCGGGCCGTGAGGCACATACTGGCTGGGTGACCTTACCTTTTCTGAACCTCGGTTTCCTCATCTGCAAAATGGGGATAAGAATAGCACCTACTTCACCAATCTGTTTCGAGTATTAATGCAAGGTTAATGCAAGGATTCACGTAAACCACTCTGCACAGTGCTGATTAAGTGTTAATTTTTAAATAATGGGAGCCACGGAAAAATGGGAGAAAGGTAGGAAACCATAGTAGAAAAAGGAGCTGTCCCTGGATGACCCAGCAGACACCAGAGCGAGGATCCTCCCCAGCCTCCGGGGCAGTCGCACCCCCTCCCGCCCAGCCCCGTGGGAGCCCGCCCTTACCGCTCTTGGGTTTAGACTCGCCGGCCGGCCCCGCCGACGCGGAGCGGGGCGGCTGTTGCCCTTTGCTGCTGCCCGAAGAGGCGGAGGAGCTGCTGGAGCCGCTGTTCTTGTCCATGTCGGAAGCGGTGGCGGCGGCGCTGGGGGAGCTCTGCGGCATCAACGGGGGCCTCGGCGGCGGCGGCGGTCGGAGCGGAGCGGGCGCGGCGGGGACCCAGGCTCATGGCGTTCGGGGCCGGCGGGGGTCGGCGGCGGCAGCGGTTCTCGGCCTTCATGGCGACATTTTTCCCTGTTTCCTTCTTCAGCTTCTCAAACTGTAAAGAGAAGCGGCGGGTGGGGCTGTGGAGCCCGGCGGCGGCGGTGGTGACAGAGAAAAAGGAGGAGGAGGCCGGGGCTCGGAGGTCCGGGCCGGGCCTGGCGGGGCGGAGGCTGCGGGGGAAGGGGAGGCGAGGGAGGGTGCGCGAGCCCCGCCGGCCGGCCGGACACGCTCTCCCGCCGCGGGGCAGCGGAGAGGGCTGGCTGTCTTGGTGTCGGGGACAGGTGTCTCCGACACAGCGACCGACACTCGCCTCTAGGCCGAGGCCGAGGTGCTCCGGGAATGGCGACGAGTCGCCAAACAGCATCTCGAAGAACCCGGATGGACTATATATATAGTGGCCATGTGAGAGTGCCGCCCTCTGGGAAATGTAGTTTTCTATCTACATCCGGTCCCAGTGGTTCTCGGCGCCCCCCACCCCCTCACCACCACGCCAGCCTTTGAAAGCATGATGGGACTTGTAGTTCAGGTTTTATTTTTAGTACGCTAATAATGTGCATAATAATATAATATGCACCACTACTAATAACGGATCCAAACATTGGAATACCTGTGGAATCCGTTTACGTATTGCTTAATTTATAGTTCTTATTCTAGTATTAATATCAATTTATTTATGGCTCTTATTCTATCTCCCAATAATAATAAGGGCAAAAATAATGACAAAACCCTACATTTAATATCACTTTACAGCACTTCGTCATACAGAACTTCATTTCATTGTTAACAGTCATTTATTAATATAAGCCATTGTCAGGGCACCTGGGTGGCTCAGTGGGTTAAGCATCCAACTCTTGCTTTCAGCCCAGATCATGATTTCAGGGTAACGAGATGGAGCCCCGCCTCAGGCTCCTGGCTTACAGAGCCTGCTTAAGATTCTCTCTCTCCCTCTCACTCTGCCCCTCCTCTCCCCCACTTGCATGTGCATGCTCTCTCTCAAGAAAAAATATATATGTCATTGTTTTTTTTTTTAAAGATCTTATTTATTTATTTGAGAGAGAGAGAATGAGAGACAGCATGAGAGGGAGGAGGGTCAGAGGGAGAAGCAGACTCCCTGCCCAGCAGGGAGCCCGATGCGGGACTCGATCCTGAGACTCCAGGATCATGACCTGAGCTGAAGGCAGTCGCTTAACCAACTGAGCCACCCAGGTGCCCTATATATGTCATTGTTAATACTTCATTTCATTGTTAATAGTATTATCATCGAGTGCTTATCATTAGCAGGCATTGCATTGTGGGTTATATGGATTATCACACTTAATCCTCACATTAACTCAAATTTAAAGACAAGGAAACTGGTTCAAAAAGTTTAGATCAGGGCGCCTGGGTGGCTCAGTTGGTTAAGTGACTGCCTTCAGCTCAGGTCATGATCCCGGAGTCCTGGGATCGAGTCCCACGGCGGGCTCCCGGCTCAGCGGGGAGCCTGCTTCTCCCTCTGACCCTATCCCCTCTCATGCTGTTTCTCTCTCTCTCTCTCAAATAAATAAATAAATAAAATCTTTAAAAAAAAAAAGTTTAGATCAGTTACCCACCATCACATAGTTAATAAGTGATGTTCTCAACCACCTATGAGATAACAAGCTCTCCATATTACAAATATGGACACTGAGATTAGAAAATCTCATCACAGCCATCTGTACTTTGGAAAATTATAAATGATTCCTTTCAACCATAGCAGTTTGAGATTTGAAGGATCACATACACACACTGTTAAAGAGATGAATACATAATTTTTCAGACTAACCTCAGCTAGTTAGAAACCTATTATATGCCAGACACTGTGCTGAGCACAAGGAATGCCAAAATATATTCAGATTGAGGTCTTAATATACTCACGGTTTCCTAAGTAAATTAAGCAAATAAGAAACTATAGTGGTTAGGCCAGTGCTCACCAAAGAGAGTAGGCCATGTTCAGTTCGAGCCAAAATATCATGAAGCCCAATAGCTATGGAAGAGTCCAGCACCTCCTAAGCTATCCTTGAGCTGAAAATGAACTCAAAACTCAAGGACCAGCTAAGGGAGTTGAATATAACAACAGCCAAGGAAACTTAAATTGGTGGTCAGAAAGCTATTAATCTTTGTTCCCATTCCTCAGTTGAAATCTTCCCAGAAAATCTAAGTCCAGCTATTTCATAAACTGGAGAAAAAGTTCAGTGGGAAGTGCAATGTCTTTGTTGCCCATTGCCTGAGCCAACTCAAAAAAGTTGTACAAAAAATAAGCAAGTGTTCCACCCTGACAGTTGTGCATGGTACAATCCTGGAGGGCTTAGTCTTCCCAAATGAAATTATGGGCAAGAGAATCCACGTGAAACTGGATGGCAGCCAGCTCATAAGGGTGCATTTGGATAAAACATAGCCAAACAATGTGGAACACAAGGGTGAAGATTTTCCTGCTGTCTGTAGCAAGTTCACTAGCAAGGATGTTAATTTTGAATTCCCAGAGTTTCACTTGTAAACAAAACTGACTAAATAACAGATCATTCACCCAAAAGAAAGGAAAGGAGGGAGGGAGGGAGCAAGTAGGGATGAAAAACTACAAGGGAAGATGGTAACAAGAGCTATAATAAAGTTAACACAAAATGCTGACTATAGCTATGGAGGTTCCTCAAAAAGTTGAAAATAGAGCTACCCTATGATCCAGCAATTGCACTACTGGGTATTTACCCCAAAGACACAAAAGTAGGGATCCGAAAGGGTATGTGCACCCCGATGTTTATAGCAGCAATGTCCACAATAGCCAAACTGTGGAAAGAGCCAAGATGTCCATCGACAGATGAATGGATAAAGAAGATGTGGTATATATATACAATGGAATATTATGCAGCCATCAAAAGGAATGAGATCTTGCCATTTGCAACGACGTGGATGGAACTGGAGGGTATT
The DNA here is from genome assembly GCF_011800145.1 of Mirounga leonina. NCBI lineage: Eukaryota > Metazoa > Chordata > Mammalia > Carnivora > Phocidae > Mirounga > Mirounga leonina. The sequence continues at coordinate 16,199,807 of NW_023270436.1, read as the reverse complement.
ATGTTGAGCGAAATAAGTCAAACAGAGAAAGACATGTATCATATGACCTCACTGATATGAGGAATTCTTAATCGCAGGAAACAAACTGAGGGTTGCTGGAGTGGGGGGTAGGGTGGGAGGGATGGGGTGACTGGGTGATAGACACTGGAGAGGGTATGTGCTCTGGTAAGCGCTGTGAATTGTGCAAGACTGTTGAATCTCAGATCTGTACCTCTGAAACAAATAATGCAATATATGTTAAGAAAAAAAAAAAGAAGAAGAAGAAGGTAGCAGGTGGGGAAGAATGAAGGGGGGGAAATCGGAGGGGTAGACGAACCATGAGAGACAATGGACTCTGAAAAACAAACTGAGGGTTCTAGAGGGGAGGCGGGTGGGAGGATGGGTTAGCCTGGTGGTGGGTATTGAGGAGGGCACGTTCTGCATGGAGCACTGGGTGTTATGCACAAACAATGAATCATGGAACACTACATCTAAAACTAATGATGCAATGTATGGGGATTAACATAAGAATAAAAAATTTAAAAAAAATTTAAAAATGCTGACTATAGCAAAGCCTCCAAGGAGAGGTGTACAAACAGTTAGGGGTGGGGAGTAGAGGAAGGCTTCCCAGAGAGGCATCACTTGAGCTGAGCACAGAAGGGTGAGTGGAATTTCAGCAGTCCTATATGAACAAATAAATCGACAAAATCCTAGAATTCCCCTAATTGGGTCCTTTTTGGCTCCTTATACATCATCACGTGCGATACAAAATATTAATAAGTAATGGGGCGCCTGGGTGGCTCAGTTGGTTAAGCGACTGCTTTCGGCTCAGGTCATGATCCTGGAGTCCCGGGATTGAGTCCCGCATCGGGCTCCCTGCTCGGCAGGGAGTCTGCTTCTCCCTCTGACCCTCCTCCCTCTCATGCTCTCTGTCTCTCATTCTTTCTGTCTCAAATAAATAAATAAAATCTTTAAAAAAAATTAAGTAATGTATATATAAGTCAATCAATTTCTTGAAATTAATAGTTTTAACTTGAATAAAGAAAACTAGATACTAGGGCACCTGGGTGGCTCAGTCGGTTAAGCGTCTGCCTTCGGCGCAGGTCATGATCCCAGGGTCCTGGGATCAAGCCCCGCATTGGGCTCCCTGCTCAGTGGGGAGCCTGCTTCTCCCTCTCCTCCCCGCTCAGTGTTCTCACTCACTATCTCTGTCTCTGGCTCTCAAATAAATAAATAAAATCTTTAAAAAAAAAAAAAAGAAAGAAAGAAAACTAGATATTAATCTCGTATTTTTAAATTTCCTTAAAATGGCCTTCATGAGTCCTTGTCCTGCTTCACCTTTTGCAGTTTTTTTCCCCGCAAGTCATATTGAAATGAGAACAAATACATAATGTTGGTTTGTTTGGAAATTTACTTTGATGTCTACAAGGAACAGCCCCAAAGCCTGAGGTCCATTCTCATGTATGACTAGATATGGAAGATATAAGTTTCCTTGATGAATTTTTATTTCCTTTAACAATGATGTGAGAACTCTAATTACATGGATGAATCATTCCTTCTTTCTATCACTTTTAAAAATAAAAGAGAGGGAAAGAAGAAAAACCCGTGCAGCTCTTCCAAAAGAAAGCAGTAGGTGTCCATCTGTCAGGCTACACATTAAACCAGGAAGAGATTCTTCATTTTCAAAATAGTTTCTTAGGGTCCTTGGCGCTTTCTCCTTGTGAAATATTTACAGGAAACATACATTTAAAAAGAGAATCAAAGCAGAAACATAGAAATCCAAGCAAAACTCACCACCTCCATCCTCTTTTGCTCAAGATGGTCTACATTACCCTTTCCATAAAAAAAGAACCGGAAAATCTGGGTTGGAAGTAAACATCCACGCTATGCCAGTTGGCGCTAGAAGTGTAGCTTTGTGACAGCAGAAGAAGGAGGGTGAGTGGTGATTGGGTCTGACTCACTAACTAGACACCAGAGCTTTCCTTCCCATTTATAAATTTCTTAGGTACATAAAATGTAAAGACCAAAGAACAGCCTTTTGTACGTTTTTGTTTTTTTTTTTAAGATTTTATGTATGTATTTGACAGAGAGAGAGAGAGCACAAGTAGGGGGAGCAGCAGGCTGAGGGAGAGGGAGAAGCAGGCTCCTTGCTGAGTGGGGAGCCTGATGTGGGGCTTGATCCCAGGACCCCGGGGATCATGACCTGAGGCTAAGACAGACGCTTAACGATTGAGCCACCCGGGCACCCCTATACATTTATTTTTCAGTGTAGTCTAGCACACGTTTCTCAAGAATGGTCTGCCAATTCCTTGCATCAGAATCACCACAGGAGTTTGCAGATTTCCTGGATGGTTCAGTGGGTTGAGCATCAGACTCTTAATTTTGGCTCAGGTCATGATCTCAGGGTCCTGAAATCCAGCCCTGCATGGGACTCTGCGCTGGGTGTGGAGGCTGCTTTGGATTCTCTCTCTCCCTCTCCCTATGCTACACCACCCCCAATAAATAAATCTTAAAAAAAAAAAAAAAAAAGAACCACCACGGAAGATTGTTCAATAAGGATCCCCAATGCCCATCCCTACTGTACAGATTTAAAATCTCTGATATTTGGGCCCAGGAATCTGCTGCTGCTGCTTCTTCTTCTTTTTTCTTTTGGAGAGGAGAAGATAGAAAGGAGGGGCAAAGGAAGAGAGAGAGAATCCCAAGCAGGCTCCACTTCCAGCATGGAGCCCTACGGGGGCTTGATCTCAAGAGCCTGAGATCATGACCTGAGGGAAATCAAAAGTCAGAGGCTTAACCCACTGAGCCACCCAGGCGCCCACCGGAATCTGCATTTTAAAGATCAAACCAGGGGCGCCTGGGTGGTTCAGTCGTTGAGTGTCTGCCTTCAGCTCACGTCATGATCCCAGGGTCCTGGGATCGAGCCCCACATTGGGCTCCCTGCTCAGCAGGAAGCCTGCTTCTCCCTCTCCCATTCCCCCAGCTTGTGTTCCCTCTCTCGGTGTGTCTCTCTCGGTCAAATAAATAAATAAATAAATATCTTAAAAAAAAAAAAAAAAAAGATCAAACCAGGTGATTCTTAGGCACATCAAAGTTTAAGAGAATTGACCTTGTAATCTCTTGCCTTGTAACCACAGGGTACCTTGGTTTCCTACTTCTGCACCGGAAAACAAGAGTTAATGGTTATCTTGCGAGTTAGCATTCATACTGCTGCTTAACAAGATTCAGAGACATGGCCGCTGAGAGGTGATTGGGACTTATCCTAAGGTCCCTTCATTTCTGGTGAATTCTATATTCAAAGTGGGAAGAGAGAGAAGAAGCGATTTCCGGTACTCAAAAACTAAATAGCCTCCGGATCCCAGAGGTCACACGCATAACTCCCTAATAAAGGGTTTCAGGACGCCTTAGGCTAATAATGTCTCCTACCGGCCACCGTTGGCCCTCTAGTGATGCAACATACGTAATATCCGGCCGCCGTCACCCTACTGCCAAGATGGCGGCCCACAGGAGCTGCGCCCTATGGAGCTACTGCGGTCCTAGGTGGTCGTGGGTGATGCGGTGCTGCCGGCTCCCCGGGTTTCGTAGCTCCTGGCCCAGGGGCCCGTTGGGTGCGCGGCACTTGTCCCAAGAGAAGCGGGAAACGGAAACACATTTCGGGTTTGAGACTGTGTCGGAGGAGGAGAAGGGGGGCAAAGGTGAAAGGGGCGAGAGGGCGGACGGAGGGATCTATCTGCGATCTAGTTTCTTCTGCTCAGCTAGGAGATGATTTAACGTCCTGTTGACGCGGATGCCGTAGCCTGTGCAGTCCTGACCTCCAAGGAGTCCCCCCGCCCCCACCCTACCAGCCTGACATCGCAGAGCTTAGATGCCTCCTCTTGTTAAACACAGTAATTATCACTAAATCCCAAAAACTGGGTGTTTATGATGTGCCAGGCACCATGCAGATTTTATTCCCAATTTTCTTTTTTCTTTTCTTTCTTCTTTAAAAGATTTTACTTATTTGACAGAGAGAGAGAGAGACAGCGAGAGAGGGGGCACAAGCAGGGGGAGTGGGAGAGGGAGAAGCAGGCTTCCCGCTGAGCAGGTAGCCCGATGCGGGGCTCGATCGGAGAACTCTGGGATCATATGACCTGAGCCGAAGGCAGACGCTCACACAACCGAGCCACCCAGCACCCCTTATTCTCAATTTTCATTTCAACCTCCGAACAATGGTATTGTTATCCCCAAATTACACATGAGGAAATTGAGACTTCGAGATTAAACAAGAACTTGCCCAATTTATATGTGGCCGAACCAATCTTCCAACCCACTTTGGTGTGACTACAGAGCTCATGTTCTTCACCTCTTGCCAAAGGGTAGGGCCATTTTTTATAGAAAGGAAAGAGAAAACTATCTTCCCTGTCCCTCAGCTTTCAAATTGTGTGAGTAGGAATAATAGTAACTTTTCTCTTAGAGTTATAATGAGGATTAGATTACTTCATACATTAAAATATTTTGAACAGTGCCTGGCACTTCGTAATTGCCCAATAAAGGTTAGATATTGTTGAGCAGTTTTTGTGTCCAGCATTGTGCTATAGGCATGTGAAAGGAAAGGACTGTTTTAAACTCCAGCTGTACCATTTATAATGGGGAAGGTATTATGTCCATTTAACAGGTGGATATGGTGAGGTCTGAGAGTTTCCTTCACTTGGCCTATGGTCACCCAGGAAATAAAGAGAAAGAAATCACAATGGAATATCCCATCCTCTTAAAGACTACTACATTGTCTTACGTCTGACCTCAGCCTTACTAAATACATACCTCTACTGTAACTCTTTGAATATTGATTTTAAATTTATTTCACTGGAGTGAATCCCCAGAAAGTTAGGACAGTGGCTCATTCATGTCTGTATTTCAGTGCCTGATGCACATTAAAAGCTTGATAAGTGCTTGTGAAATAAGAGAAGCCAAGTAAAAGGATAGTAAACTTAAGGACTTGAAACCTTGTAGAATACTTTACATTAATTCCTGTAAATACCTTATAAGGTAGAGACTAATAGCCTGATATTATAGATGAAGAAACTGTTGAAAGAGACATAGTAAGTCACTTGCCCAAGATTTTGCTAGTAAGTGGCAGAGCCAGAGATTTTAATCTAGGTGGGTTGCTTCCAAAATGATAATAATGCCTAACTTCTGTATTGTACTTTACAAAATATAAACAATATTTCAGGGGCACCTGGGTGGCTCAGTCGTTAAGCGTCTGCCTTCGGCTCAGGTCATGATCCCAGAGTCCTGGGATTGAGCCCCGCATCAGGCTCCCAGGTCGGCAGGAAGCCTGCTTCTCCCTTTTTCCACTCCCCCTGCTTGTGTTCCCTCTCTCACTATGTCTCTCTCTGTCAAATAAATAAATAAAAATCTTTAAAAAAAAAAAAACGAAAACAGTATTTCACACACACAAGCAAAGAAGAGGTTATCCAACTGAGCTAAATATATATCTCCCAGATGGAGACCCAACACTGAAGTACAGGCAGTCTTCCCTTTGCACAGTAGTGCAGGACTGTAAAAATGACCGTGCATGCTGAAATCATGCACAGTGATATTAATAATCAATGGGGAAAATTACAAATGTCCTAGGACCTCTAAAAATTATTGAACATCAGGGGTTCCTGACTGGCTCAGTCAGTGACTCTTGATCTCAGGGTCGTGAGTTTAGGCCCCACATTGGGCATAGAGTTTACTTTAAAAAATTAAGAAATTATTGAACATCAAAAACTCTCTTTTTGTTATAAATGTATAGAGAAATGAAATAAATAGTAAAGTTAATATTTAGCAAACTATAATTTAAAATAAGGTTTAGTTTTAACTTAATGTAGAATTTTTAAATTTTAAGTTTGTTTTTTAATTAAAATTCTAATAAAAAATTAGAAACATTACGTTGTTTTAGTCCTTCATAAAAAATATGTACCAAGAGTAGTTTGAACAGTGTTTGCTACCTTCTAGTCATATAATTTATAGTAGGGAGCAAGCATCTTCTCTATGCCTTGGTAAATTGCTGTACTGCTTTCTAAATTTTAATCAGCTTGTAACATTTTATCCTTTCACTGTCAATGTCATGAAATATCTCCAAGAATTCCTCTAGGGTGAGATTTTTTGCTGGCATCATTTCCTCTGGGACATCTTCAACCTTTTCATCACAACCACATCCTCATTTATATCCATAAGTTCATCTTCACATAGATCTTCTGGCTGCATATCTGGAGTCTCTCGAGCATCAACATTCCCACAGTCAGCTGTTTCACCTATAACCCCATGGCCATTTCACTTCCAGTATTACCACTTTTCATTTCTTTGCAGTGCTTTCATTTTCGTTGGCCAATTTCCTCTTTCAATTACCTAGTTTTGTAAAATCCCACATGTGTTTAAAACTGAGAGATAAGGAAGTAACACATCTACATGCTTTGCTGTGTGTGAACTGAATGACTGATATGTAGTGACCTACCAAGTGCAAACTGAAAGAAGTGACATAATTGGTTACTGATCATGATGCATGTCTGTTATTTACAGAGTGACTTATGGGCTGAAGAACTACCAGTGAAGTTGGTACTTTATGCGGTTACTCACAGTTAATACACCACTGCACATGAATGATGTTGCTGGGGGACTGGTGTTGTTTAACTAAACCACAGTCACTGAAATTCATGTATATTGGAACCATGCAAAGCAAAGATTGCTTATACTCGGTGGGTTGAGCTGTAGTGTCCGTGAATACCCCAAAAACAAACAAAAAAGCAAGCTTGGAGATCCTGGGGTTGAGAAAGGCATTCAAGATTGAGTTCAGGAGCGGCGCTATAGTCTGCTGATTCAGCAGAGGACAGTGATGTCGTGGATCTATGCAGCACATTTCATTTGAGAAACAAAGCATCTCCCCTTCATTACCTAATTCAGCCTTATAGCAGGGTGATGGGGAGCTGGCTCTGAGTTTTTCTTTTTTTTTTTTTTTTAAAGATTTTATTTATTTATTCATGAGAGATAGAGAGAGAGAGAGGCAGAGACAGAGGGAGAAGCAGGCTCCCCGCGGATCAGGGAGCCTGATGCGGGACTCAATCCCAGGACCCTGGGATCATGACCTGAGCTGAAGGCAGACGCTTAACTGACTGAGCCACTCAGGCGTCCCAGAGTTTTTCATCTTATGGACAGAGAAACAGGTATAAAGAAGTTAAATGCAGCCTGTGTTTTAAAGTGCCTTAAATAGTAAATTCCTTCTCCCACTAGACCAGATTCCATATTCTCCCTTGATCCTGTCAAATTTATGACATTTATGAGGGCCCTCTGCAGTGTGGCTTGGCCCTGATTCACATCTTGCCATTCATCTGCCCACCTAATTGTACCTGAGCTTTTTCTCTGTGATCCAGGCAGGGATGAGCTCAGGCTTTCCCATCCATTAGTCATGTATTTCTAATGATTCTGTTGTTTTCGATTATAATAACTATTAGAAAAATTCCATTACCCCCCCCCATCCTCTAAGAAATGGAAACCTACTTAGTACCAAGTAGGTGCATGGGGTAGTGGTCCTAGATAAAGGTAACTAAGACAGCAGAAAAGAGGTTGGTTTCTTACATGAAGTAACTAAAGCCTTTTTTAAAACGGGTTACGGGGCAGATTTGGGTATCAAGCAGTATAGCTTAACTTCACCTGACAAAGACGGGCAACTTCAGGGGAGAAAAGCTTCCTCCTCTCTCATTTAGGACTTCCCCTAGTTAATCTTGTTAATAGCACAATTGTGTTTTATTTCTCCTATGTCAGTCTATCATGTGTTTGAAAGTGTGGCCAAGAAGTATGATATGATGAATGATATGATGAGTCTTGGTATCCATCGTATTTGGAAGGATTTACTGCTCTCGAAGATGCACCCGTTTCCTGGGACCCAGCTGCTTGATGTTGCTGGAGGCACAGGTAATGTCCAGTCGAGTATCCTCAAATATCGCTGAGCACCTTTTGTAGAAATTAGTGCTCTTGTTGGAATGAGCTAGCTTACCTACTGTTAGGCTGAAGATGGTAATTAAAAATCAGCACACTCCTGGGGCGTGTGGGTGGCTCAATTCTTAAGCGTCTGACTTTGGCTCAGGTCATGATCCCAGGGTCCTGGGATCCAGCCCTGCATCAGGCTCCCTGCTCTGCGGGAAGCCTGCTTCTCTCTCTCCCACTCCCCCGCTTGTGTTCCTGCTCTCGCTATCTCTCTCTCTCTGTCAAATGAATGGATAAAATCTTTAAAAAAAAAAAAAACAAACGAAATTCATTATTATCCATTCATTTGACAGAGAGAGAGAGAGCGCACAAGCAGGGGGAACAGCAGAGGGAGAGGGAGAAGCAGGGAGCCCGATGCGGGGCTCGATCCCAGAACCCTGGGATCATGACCCGAGCTGAAGGCAGACGCCCAACGACTGAGCCACCCAGGCACCCCTGAATAAATAAAATCTTAAAAGAAAATCAGTACACTCCTAAGAAAGGTTTACTCTTTTTAACTAAATGTCACTCAAAAGCACAAAATATCAGCTTTATGCCTGTCATTTTTCTAAAATGCACAGGGTTACAAAGTAAAAAGATCACTTTTTTACTCCAGTGACATCTCACCATGTGAATGACTTTTATTTTCCGTTTAACCTTTAATCCACTTTCCCTCTTTCTTTGGGGGGGATGCCCTTTCTCATATTCCATAAGCTTTCTGCCTAATCCATTATCATATCAGAAATCAAAAGCTCAATTGTTTATACATGGTCCTTTGTTACTTGGTGTACACTAGATGTCTGGGGAGAAAAACGTTATGGGTTTCTACAATGCATCTTGGTGATGTTATTATATGGTTAATGTACATGTTAAATTACATTAGAATAATGGGTCATATAATGTAATAATTTGATAATCTATACCAATAGAATAATATAGAATAAGAAATGACAGAGGAACAATCTCCATGTGTGAAACATGTTTATGTGTGTCTTTGTTGGTGTGGTCTTCTCCCCAGTGGAAACTCAGAAGGTAGTAAGACACCTTGCTCAATGGAGGACAATTTATTTATCTATTTTTTTATTATGTTATGTTAATCACCATACGTTACATCATTAGTTTTTGATGTAGTGTTCCATGATTCATTGTTTGCTCAACGGAGGACAATTTAACAGAATCTATTAAAATCTAAAATCTTTATAGTCTAGGATCCCACAATTCCAAATCTCCATATCTAGTCTTAAAAAAAAAAAAAAAAAACTTGCACAAAGATACAGCTACAGAAAGGCTTCGGTCAGAGCTGCCTACTTCTGTGTCTTCACCTGCAGCATTACTACGTGCTGGCAACTGCCCATTTAGAAAATGTAATTGGAAGGTAATCCCATGTACTAAAAAAGACTTTTTAAAAATATATAGCTACAAATATGCTCACTGCATCGTTTTTAGTAGTAGTGAAAACTTGGAAATAACCTATTTCTGCCTCAGTAAAGAAATTGTTTTAAATTAAGGTACATCCATTCTATGAAATATCATGTAGCTATTTAAAGAATGTGGAAAACCTATAAGTACTGATGGAAGGTTCTCAAAGACATACTCAGTGGGAAGAGAAAGAAAACAAGTTGAATAGCTATGTGTATAATATGATCCCTGTGTTTTTAAGCTGTTTCATATAAAAGATTTAAATATATAGGAAAGGGACTGGAGAATACCTAATTTGTTGAAGAGACTAGAAAAACTTAAGGATATATTTCTTGCAACTGGTGTAAGAAAAACAGAGACAAACAACATTATAAGAAAGGAAATGTGATCCTAGAAAGCACTGTCTTGGCCCAAACAGTATTTACCTGGTCACAATAACATAAACACTTTTCAGCTTGTAGACTCCAGCAAAGCACAGAAGACAAAATTATAGCTACTGAACAAACAGTATGTTATCAGTCTTGACAGTGTAAAAGTGCCCACAGTAGAAGGTTGAAAGGAGTCAAGAGGTACCATCTGTAATCTATTTCATCTATTTCATCTATTGATGAAATAGAAATAAAATATTAGTCTGTTACTCTAGTTTACAAAAGAATCTATGAGGGACTATGAAATGTGATCTAAATATATTGGGAAGATAGAGGCAAGCAGAGATGAGGGGCAAGACATCATCATAAATTTGGGTGAGTCTTTTATAGCGAGAATGTGTCCATGCATTACTTATGCAATTTTTTAAAGGTTTTTAAGAATATTAGAAGTTAACGGGGCGCCTGGCTGGCACAGTCAGTAGAACATGGGACTCTTGATCTTGAGGTTGTGAGTTTGTGCCCCATGTTGGGTAGAGAGATTACTTAAAAATAAAATCTTGGGGCGCCTGGGTGGCTCAGTCGTTAAGCGTCTGCCTTCGGCTCAGGTCATGATCCCAGGGTCCTGGGATTGAGCCCCACGTCAGGCTCCCTGCTCAGCGGGAAGCCTGCTTCTCCCTCTCCCACTCCCCCTGCTTGTGTTCCCTCTCTCGCTGTGTCTCTCTGTCAAATAAACAAAATCTTTAAAAAATATATAAATCTTAGGGCGCCTGGGTGGCTCAGTTGGTTAAGCGACTGCTTTCGGCTCAGGTCATGATCCTGGAGTCCCTGGATCGAGTCCTGCATCGGGCTCCCTGCTCGGCAGGGAGCCTGCTTCTCCCTCTGACCGTCCCCCCTCTCATGTGCTCTCTCTCTCTCAAATAAATAAATAAAATCTTAAAAAATAATAAAAAAATAAAAATAAATAAAAATCTTAAAAAAAAAAGAATATTAGAAGTTAAAAAAATGTGTTTTTTTTTAAAGATTTTATTTATTTGTTAGAGAGAGCACAAGCAGGGGGAAGCAGCAAGCAGAGGGAGAAGCAGGCTCCCTGTTGAACAAGGAGCCCAACGCGGGACTCCATCCCAGAACCCAGAGATCATGACCTGAGCCGGAGGCAGACACTTAACTGACTGAGCCACCCAGGCACCCCAATTTTTTTTTTTTAAGTTAGCATAGAAATGAAGAGACACTTCAATTTTTGGATATTCCTCAAATCTTGTACCTTTGTTGCTCTGTTTGGTTTTGGAAATGTTGGATTTTTGCGTGTGTTTATGTTTGCATCTTTCCTCCTGTTGGCTTCCCACAGGTGACATTGCATTCCGGTTCCTTAATTATGTCCAGGCACAGCATAAGGGAAAGCAGAAGAGGCAGTTACGGGCCCAGCAAAATTTGTCCTGGGAAGAAATTGCCAAAAAGTACCAAAGTGAAGATGATCCTTTGGGCGGTTCCCGGGTTGTGGTCTGTGACATCAACAAGGAGATGCTAAAGATTGGAAAGCAGAAAGCCCGTGCTCAAGGACACAAAGCTGGTAAATCGTATGGGAAGTAGACAGTGGAAATGTTTGTGTGTTTATGAAGTAAGATGGGATATATAAAAGGTTGAAGTGCTTTATTTTCAAAAACATAGATAGGCAGGAGTCGAAGATAATTTGTGTGCCTGAATCCAGTTCGTGTGCTGTTATGTACATTATTTCGGCAACCCAGGGAGTTAGTGTGATGACCAGCCCCATGTGATGGAGCTGATAACCAAAGCCCAAAGAGCTGCTTGAGTAAAGTGCCTCTGCTCAAGTAACACAACTTTTAAACGGCAGATCCCAAATCGGAGCTGAGTCTTGGGATCTTAGCTCTTGGACTCTGAGACGGAAGTTTTGCTTTCAATTCCCAGCAACTCCCTGCTGACCCCAGTGTCCTGTTTTGGAGTCATCCCAGTCCCCGTCAGTACTCAGAGGGTTTGACGCATGTGGAAGCTGGGAAGGTGCTCTGACCTTAACGCAGGAACTTGTGCTTCGGACACAAGCTCCTACATCCTTCGGGCTCTGCCTCCACCTCCAGGTTGGGCTCTTTGCTGGCCGTGCTCCAGAGCTCCCTGTTGGGCTGGCTAAGGCTTTATCGGATCTGCATCGAGGTCTACAGGCTTTCCCCACTCAGTCTTGCTTCCTCTTCCTTTTATCCAACCCCAGATGTTCTCCCCGCAAAGAAGACCCCTTTTGCACTCCTCCCTCGTCTGGGCATCTGTTCCTCTGAGGCCCCAGCTGATAGAATTAAAGAAACCCCCGAAACAGTGCTCCTGTCAGCAGCAGATAGGAGAGTGACTGCACGTCTCGGGGAACCCACTGCACCCTGAAAATGGACAATTTGTGCCCAAGCTTAAAGAAGTAGATTTCACATTTTGCTGTTTGTTTTCATCTCTTAAAATACTCCCCCCAACTTTATCAAGTAGAAGTAAGGGTTTGGCAGGCTCTCTGGAGCCACTGCCCTGGCCTCTCCCCAGCTGACCAAGCCCTGCAGGCAGCTACTGTGAGGCAGTGGTCTGGGACAAAGAAAATAAAGGTCCTCGGGTCAACCTCAGCGGTCCTGTGCTCCCCCTCCCCCCAGGAGTGACTATGGTTATTTTAGTTCAATTCTTCCTCCTCCACCCCCCACCCCCAGAACGAGCTGCCTAGACGGACCACAGCCCACTTGGCCTCCAAGATGAAGGGCTCTTTTGTTAACCCTCAGTGCTGATCAGAAAGCAGACAGTCCTTAGTGTTTTTAGACAAAGGCACTATGTTTCCTTACTCCTACTGAAAAACTTGTTTCCCTTCTCTCTGGTGCTCAACCATAAGGAATGGAGAACAAGGATAGAAATGATAGGGAATGCTCCATTTCTGGAATCATCCCTTCCATAGCATAGCTTGTCCTTCAGCCTCTCCTCACTGCCAAGACAAATCCACTGGCATATGAATTATTAAGTGCTGCATAGGCCAGTTTTCCTTATCTTTCTTCCTTGCTTCCTCAATGTCCAACAATGATGTCTTTGTAAAAAATATCACACGAAAAGAGTTGAAACTAAGGAGGATCCTAGAAATTATTTTGTAATAGTAAGTTAATGAGAAAGGTATATTTATGTATAGCACTCGTGTGTTTTATTTACATCTTATGTGGATGGAGCACTTCCTCCCCAAATGGAAGTTCTGAGGGCAGGAGCTTTTTTTTTTTTTTAAGATTTTATTTATTTATTTGACAGAGTTAGCGAGAGCAGGAACACAGCAGGGTGAGTGGGAGAGGGAGACGGAGAGGCAGGCTTCCCGCTGAGCAGAGAGCCCGACTCGAGGCTCGATCTGGGATCATGACCTGAGCCGAAGGCAGAAGCTTAATGACTGAGCCACCCAGGCGCCCCTTGAGGGCAGGAGCTTTAAAAAAAATTATTTGAGGGTGCCTGGGTGGCTCATTTGGTTAAGCGACTGCCTTTAGCTCAGGTCATGATCCCAGGGTCCTGGGATTGAGTCCCGCATCGGGCTCCCTGCTCTGCAGTGAGCCTGCTTCTCCCTGTCCCACTCTCCCTGCTTGTGTTCCCTCTCTCGCTGTGTCTCTCTCTGTCAAATAAATAAAATCTTTAAAAAAAAAAAATTATTTGAGGGGCGCCTGGTCTCAGTTGGTTAAGCGTCTACCTTTGGCTCAGGTCATGATCCTGGGGTCCTGGGATTCAGCCCTGCATTGGGCTCCCTGCTCGGCAGGAGGCCTGCTTCTCCCTCTCCTACTCCCCCTGCTTATGTTCCCTCTCTCCCTGTCTCTCTCTCTCTCTCTGTTAATTAAATAATAAAATATTTTTTAAAAAGTATTTGATAGGTTATAAAAGTGATATATTTGAGAGAATTTTGGATTTTGCAAAAGTATTAAGAAGAAAGTAAATGTTACCTATAATTCCAACATCAAGAGATGCTCCCAGTATTTTAATGTATTTCCTTCCTAGCTTTTCCTAATCATTTCCTTTTTATAAAATTGAAGACTTTCTGTATATACAATTTAGTATCCTGCCCTAACTCAGCATTGTATCATGAGGTCCATGTCATTAAAAATTCCTTAAAATCATTATTTATGATATTCTCCTGTATGGATGTGAATCACCAAGATTCACATCACCAATTTACATAACCAGCAACCAATTGATCTTTCACTTTTTTCTAAAGCTTTTGCACAGAGCACAGCATTGTGACATCCTTATTTGTAAATTTTTGCATGCATTTGTTAATTTTACCTTCTATATAACCTCGGACAAGTGTTTAAACTCTCCAGATCTCAATTACCTTATCTATAAAATGGTAGAATAAAAACCACCTTGTAGTAGGAGGTAATATACCATAGCTATTGAGAACACAGGCCCTGGGGCGCCTGGGTGGCTCAGTGGTTAAGCGTTTGCGTTCAGCCCAGGTCATGGTCCCAGGGTCCTGGGATCAAGCCCCGCATCGGGCTCCCTGCTCAGCACGAAGCCTGCTTCTCCCTCTCCCACTCCCTCTGCTTGCGTTCCCTCTCTCGCTGTCTCTCTGTCAAATAAATAAAATCTTAAAAAAAAATTAAAAATAAATAAAAAAAAGAAAACACAGGCCCTGGGATAAAACAACCTGAGTTCCAATCCATCGGGGTGATCTTGGGCAAGCTGCTTTCATCTTCCTGATACTCAACTTGGCTCACCTAAAACATGAGGAGGATAGTAAGAGCTATCCCACGGAGTTAATATGGGAATGTGATAAGATAATGTGTGTAAAGTGATAATGTAGACCCTGCTGCCATCAAGGGCTCAGAGCAGTTGCTATGATGATGATGATGTCATCAATGTCATCCTCCTAAAAATCAAATAGCTGGTTCAAAGGATATGGTTTTTCTTTTTTTTTTTTTGAAAGATTCATTTATTTATTTGAGAGAGAGAGTGTGTGTGAGCTGGGGGAGGGGCAAAGGGAAAGGGAGAGGGGAAGCAGACACCCTGCTGAGCACAGAGCCCCACACAGGGCTAGATCTCCAGACCTCCATCATCTCCAGATCACGACCTGAGCCGAAACTAAGAGTCCACTGCTTAGCTGACTGATGAGCCACCCAGGCACCCCAGGGTATCGTTATTTTTAAGGGTTTTGTTAAATACTACTACTTTGCTTTCCAGGAGGGTTTTCATTTACTTTCCTCTATAGAGCCTTCCTTCTATATTGCATTTTATGTCTAATTTGCTGCAAGTTGAATAATGTTAAAGCTGAATCAGGATCCTTTAGTGGACATAGCTACCCTGTTATGGGGTTCCCTGGGTGTTTTCTGAATTTGTGACCAGATTTAGGGTCTAGACACTTTGATTCTCTAATAGAACCAGTATAACTAGGCTAAATTCCATACTTAGAATACTTCCAATGATCCTCTGAAGTTGGTACTATTATTAACTCCATCTTACAGATGAGGAAACCAAGGCAAAGTAGTTTATTCAAGCTTATACAGCTAATAAATGGTGAATAAAGCTGGAATTAAAATCCTGGCAGTTTAAACCCCAGACCTGGGATCTTAACCGTGGTACTTTACACAAAACACTTAGTTGGGTAAAAATTGCTTGAGGGTGGGCATAACTAAGTATTCATCAGGTTCTTCTCTGAGACCCATGGGGAAAGAACTTCCTGCTAAACTTGAAGAAATTCAGATTCTCAGGCTGAGGTGACACCTTGAAGACAGCGGCCAGGAACCCAGTGATGAAGGCAGATGTGTGATGGTTTCTGATACCACACGTATGGTTTTCCCCAGCACCAAACTGTTCTCCAATTCTCCCACACCAACTAGGTGTGCAATAATTCAGCTCAATTCTGACACTGACTCGCAGAGTTAGTCTCAGATTCCGCAGACTGCCCCCACTTCAGAAGTCAGCCATCAGTGGGGTGTGTGGGCTGCCCACACTTCTGCCTGGCTGACTGCAAATTGGGGGATTCCCACAATGCCCTCCTCAGGTTTGACAGTTCACCAGGTACATAAGAGACAGTGACCCAGACTGAGACCAGAAATGATTTTCCCTTTCAGGACTTGCTTGGGTATTGGGAGATGCTGAAGAACTGCCCTTTGATGATGACAAGTTTGACGTTTACACTATTGCCTTTGGGATCCGGAATGTCACACACATTGATCAGGTGGTATATATGGCTGCGTCTTTAGCCTGTGTGACTCTTGTGCTGTTAGATCTCCTGCAGCGGCCCCACAGAAAATGAGGAAAGAGGGAGGGATTCTTCTCTCCGCCCAGCTCTTGAATGGAATGACTATTTCCGGCTTAGGGGTTTCAATCCTTGAAGTTGCCAATTTCCTAGTCACAAAATTGAATAAGACCCAAACCACAGAGCAGATCCCCATAGAAGCCTTTGTTGCCTGGGTTGGTATTCACATCTTTGAGCTGTCAGTCATGCTCTGGCATTCCATCTGTTTCTGCTCACTTGTGAAGTTGTCTGAGCCTGAGTTTGCAGATCAGAGGCGTTTCCAAAGCCAACACAGAAGGCACTCAAACACTTATTTTGGCAGAAGGTACCTAGAGTCATGGGTTCCTTTATAGGGAGAAGGGAACATTTAGCTCTTAATCTTTTTTTTTTTTTTTTTTAGATTTTATCTTTAAGTAATCTCTGCACCCAGCATGGGGCTCCAACTCCCAGCTCTGAGATCAAAAGTCTCTACCGACTAATCTAGCCAGGCACCCCCTAATGCAGCTCTTCTTCATTTCTACTTCAATATTCTATCCCAAAGCATTTGAAGACAATGTGCAAGGCACCACATTTTGTTTTTGTAATGGGGGGCTCCAGATGAAGTGAGACATCTTTATGGTGCACTTCAGCTTGATTTTTATGACCTGCCCCTTGTATGCAGTCAGTTTATTAGTTCTTCTAATTAAAAAAAATTTTTTGAGTAGGTTCAAAGTACAAAAGAGCATGTCAATGAAAATATGCCTCCCACCCCTGTGTCCCAACCATTCAGCACCTCCTCTCCCTCCCTCCAATTACCAATTTCTTGTGTACCTTTGCAGAGATGTTTGGTGAATATTAAACATTTTTCTTTTTCTTTTTTTTATACAAATATTAGCATATGAAATTTTGCCCATTGCTTTCTTTCCCTTAAAAATATATCTTGGGAGATTTTTCCATGTCAGTGCATAAGGAGCCCTGGCTCTTCCTTTTTTTAAATAGCTGTGTAGATTCCATTTATATAGACATTTCGTTATTTTTTTTTAAAGATTTTATTTATTTATCTGACAGAGAGGGATACAGCGCAAGAGGGAACATAAGCAGGGGGAGTGGGAGAAGCAGGCTTCCCGTGGAGCAGGGAGCCTGATGCGGGGCTTGATCCCAGGACCTCTTGGGATCATGACCTGAGCCAAAGGCATATGCTTAACGACTGAGCCACCCAGGCGCCCCTGGACATTCCATAATTTAACCAGTATCTCATTAATAGTTAAGATGCTTCTAATCTTGTGCTGTTCAAACAGTGCTGCAGGGAATAACCTATATGCATATCATCTCTACAATAGATGCTTTTTTTTTTTTTTTTGGAGGGTGGGGAGGAGCAGAGGGACAGGGAGAGGGAGAATCTTAAGCAGGTTCCATGCCCAGCATGGAGACCGATCTCATGACCCTGAGATCTTGACCTGAGCCAAAACTGTCAGATGCTTAACTGACTGAGCCAGCCAGGTGCCCCTACAACAGATGCACTTCTATAAGATAGGTTCCTTGAAGTAAAATTCCTAGATCAAAGAGGATATCCATTGTGATTTAAATAAGTAATTGTAGGGGCACCTGGCTGGCTCTGTTGGTAAAGGGTGATCTTGGGGTTTTAAGTTCAAACCCCATGTTGAGCAAAGAGTTTACTTAAAAAAAAAAAAGAAAGAAAAAAAAGAAAACCCCGAGATGAGCTTTTAATAAATAAATAATCAATAGACAATTGTGAAATTGGCCGCCATGTGATTGTACCAATCTGAGTACTCCAAGTAACCTTCTCTTCATGGGCAGCAGAATGCCTATAAAATTTAGGATATTGTAGGGTTATCTCTGCTGCTACAGCTTTCCAACTGAGAATGCCAAGGGATCTATGGGAAATGCTAACTTTTATAATGCCCATCAAAGTTAAAGCTCTTGCGGCCTCATGGAATTGAGTGAGTTCTGCTGAGGAGTGTGTTCTCTTGTTCCTTGTCTTGCTCAGGCACTCCAGGAAGCCCATCGAGTCCTGAAACCAGGAGGACGGTTTCTCTGCCTGGAGTTTAGTCAAGTGAACAATCCCCTCATATCCAGGTTGGCACTGTTAACAGGGCTTTATTCTCATTGGCTAGCCAATGGTTCCCCATCCCAAAACAGACATAAAACAGCCAGTAAGCGATAAGCATGAACCTCATAGTTCAGAGTCTCTAAGGGTCAGTGCCACCTCAAAGTCAGCCAGTTCTGAATGACAACACCTAAGCCAGAAGAGTTTCAAACCAGCAACCAGAGGCTCAGGTTGGCCCACAGATATATTTTGTTTGATTCATCGTATTTTAAGAAATTGACTTAGATGTTCGTATTTAAAAATCAGGAAGTTTCACATAAAAATCTGAGTTTCCAGCTTCACTTGAGGAACCATATGGGGCAGCGCTGAGCACTTACTCCCACATGGCAGTAGTCAGAACTGAGTAGTACCTGCCCCTTCTCCACTTTTATGCTACTTCCTAATTGCACCTGTCACCACATCCTCACTAGTCCCTACTGGTCTTACACCTGGCCCACATTACTTTCAGGGACTTGACCCCTATAGGCATTTGAATTTATAACTCCATGCTTAAACCTTCTTGCTTCTGATCAGAGGGCATGTTCTAATCTTAATCTTTTGCCTTTGTGTTTAGGCTTTATGATCTATATAGCTTCCAGGTCATTCCTGTCCTGGGAGAGGTCATCGCAGGAGATTGGAGGTCCTACCAATATCTTGTAGAAAGTATCCGACAGTTCCCATCTCAGGTACAAAACTTTGATATTTTACAATAAAGGCCCTAGAGTTTAAATCCAGGTGCTCCTTGCTGTATCTTTGTGTTTTAGGAGGAGTTCAAAGAGATGATAGAAGATGCAGGTTTTGAGAAGGTGACTTATGAAAGTCTAACATCAGGCATCGTGGCTATTCATTCTGGCTTCAAACTGTAATTCCTTTACCATTCTGGAGTGTGAATCAGTCACACCCTGTCGAAAGCCTGAAACTGAAGGAGAATCTGGCTAATGAGACGAGCAGCAGAACATCTCCTCTTAAGGTCATGTGCCTTGGACTCCTGTTCTGACGTGACCAGTCTCAAAGTGTTAGAAACAGATCCCTGTCACCCTACTGCGGCTTTCACTACGAGCTGCTTCAGGGCTTCTCCCAGAGATACTTGCTCTGTATTTTTTGCTCAACTCCTGCTAATTTTTCTTGGCTGTGCAGTGTGTGGTTAAGGTAAAACCAGCACTACTTCTCATTTTTGAAGTGCATTTGTAGCTTCTCTGCTGGTGCTGCCTTCCACAGGGATGACGACTCATTTGAACCCAATGATGATTTGAACCAGAAAACGTCCTAGCTGTACCTGAGTCAATCTCTCAGCCTAGGACTAAGTCTGGGGCCAAAACCCAAGGCCCAAGTCAGAGTGCTAACAATCACAACTAGAATTATGAACTGCATCACTAAATGAGTTTACAATTTGTGTGGTATTTGTTATTTCTTCTTGGGTGGGAGAGTGAGGAAATACATTTTTGTCATCACTCAGTCCTCTTCTACCAAAAACTACTATTGGATCCTCAATGCCTGTCATGAAAAAAACAAACCCTTGATGAAAGAATAAATGTTCCAGAAAACTTCTGCTTTTGTGTTTTATGTGGAGAGCTTCTTTATCAGAATACATTTGAAGGGTTTTATAGCCAAAAAAGAAAAAAAAAAAAGTTTGAAAACGATCTAGCCTAACCCCCTTAGGTACTAAGGGGCAGAGCTGGGCAGAGAGCTCTTGTCTCCTTAATATAGTCCAATGTTTGATGTTAAAATGAGGCCAAAAATATTTTGAATGTGGATTAAGCTTACGGTTTTTAAGGGGCTTTGCTAAGACACTGCAGAAAGCAAACTATGACTTGGCTGGCCATTTGTTAATTGTGGATAACTTAGTTCAAGGCTATTTCAAAAGCCTTTAGATATGCTGACTCTAGGCCCAGCACAGTAGGGGTCATTTCTGTACCTTCCCGCACAAGATCTTGCTTTGCCCTATCATTAAAAAGCTTTCACACACAGCTATCTATACACAACCATCTCAAAGAACAGCAAAGAGCATCCGACAAAGTGCTAAACATTAAAAAAACTTTTAGCTTACTTTTTCAGCCAGCTGGAGCCTGTTGGCCTTTGAAATTAGAATTAACAAGGAGCAGACGCTGAAGGAATTTGATAAACCATCAACCCAATCCTATCTCCCCGGCGAAGTGGTTTTTTCGCATCTGAATCAAAAAATAAAAGTTAAAACTTGCCACTTCCAGGCAGTAGATATGGGCCTGATAAATTAAAACCCCCAATGTCCAGCCATTTGTGGACTTAAATCAACTCTAGGGTCTATTGCCAGAAGACTATTTGGAAGTAGGGCTAACTGACCAAGAACGATACAGCTTTGGGGGCTTCGAATAGAAACATAGGTCACTAAAGAGGGAAAGGAGCTAGAAAAAAGATGAATTATGGAACATCTTCAGTATGTCCAAATACAAGCCTAAATCACCTCAGTTACACTCCTGTTCCACAGAACCTCATCCTTCTTTCCTGCAAAAAGCAGGGGGAAAATTTTTCTCCCATTTTAACTGCCACAATAAACAGGAAGACAATTTTTTGCCTCTCTACCCTGAAACGTTCCCAGTCCTAACCTAGCTCAACTTCACTACAATTCTTTTTTTTTTTTTTTAAAGATTTTATTTATTTATTTGAGACAGAGAGAATGAGAGTCAGAGAGCATGAGAGGGAGGAGGGTCAGAGGGAGCAGCAGATTCCCTGCCGAGCAGGGAGCCCGATGCGGGACTCGATCCCGGGACTCCAGGATCATGACCTGAGCCGAAGGCAGTCGCTTAACCGACTGAGCCACCCAGGCGCCCCTCAACTTCACTACAATTCTTAAAACCCCAAGTTCTGGTAGTAATAATCTCCCAAAGATGTTACAACCTAATTTTTTTTTTTTTTTTGAAGATTTTATTTGACAGACACAGCGAGAGAGGGAACACAAGCAGGGGCAGTGGGAGAGGGAGAAGCAGGCTTCGTGCTGAGCAGGGAGCCCGATGCAGGGCTCGGATCTTCGATCCCAGGACCCTGGGACCATGACCCGAGCCAAAGGCAGATGCCCAACAACTGAGCCACCCAGGCGCCCCCCTAATGCTGTCCTTAAGATGGAGTCATTTCAACTCTATCCTCTCCTGTGTCGCAGTAGCCTGGCTGCTCAGAAATCCTAATTGCATCTCACAGACCCAAAGTTTAAAACAAAAAGTGTTACCTCGTGTGAACACTGAAAACATAGGGAGACTAGAAAAAGCCAGGACCCTCGCAACTTCCCAAGAGGAGTGTGGGTTGTTTCAGCCTCTGGCATATTTCCGTTATGCCTACAAAAGCCAAGTCTGCTATATTTGATTTTCTTCCTAGAAAAGACTTCAATCTTCTTAAAATTGATAGCAGGAAACCTTTAATGAAGGTTACTTATCCACAGCCTTAATTGGGCCTTTTAATGAAAGCTTCAATTCACATTTAATTGTAACAGGGTTTCTAAGTATAGCTAGTTAAAGCGCAGCACAGCAGGCTTACACATTTAAATTCCTGCAGAGACTTTATTGGAATCACATGGAGGGCTGCTGCTCAAAAACGTTCATTTTCCCTTTTAATCTGAGTGTCCTTTTGGGACAGGGCAGGAAAAGGGGGTGGGGGGCGGACAGCCTAGAGCCCAGCAAATTTCTCATTAGCTCAACTCTGTTACTGGCTTATTTTACAGACAAAAAAACAAAAAACAAAACAACTTCGATAAAGTTCTACACAGTCATCACCACCACCTGAGGCCCAAAGTCCAGAACACCCTTTTAACAAAATGAGCACTTAAGGATAGTATTTATCAGATTAGTAATGAGATTTAACCCAAAAGTTTCTGTGCCACGTGTTTCTCAACATGCACTTCTGAGCAGTATTCTTCCATGCACGACAGCTGCAGGATGGGGGAAACTAAAGACTCAAGATGAGCACTATGAATAGGCTAGTCTATTACATCCCACAGAAACTCACTTCAAGGACTGACCCCCACTAACCTACTCAAGATTAAGTGATAAGCCATTTTCAACCCTAGATTTGAACAAATCGTAACTAACACACACTTCTCCAACAGATTTATTTTGAAAGGAATGGATTTTGAGGAGAAAAAACATGGGGTAGAGGTATGGAATAGAAAATAAATACAAATGTAAGCTGTTTTGCTAATTGTTTTATAACCACAACAAATTTGTACAGAGAATGCCCTGTACAAAACAACACAATACAGGTTCAAAGATCGAGGTGTTCCCCTAGGCAAGGCTGAAGATTTCAGTCTCTGGTATTTGGAATTTAGGCTGCAGTCCTTGGTTTTGGATGGATCACTGGGTGTGTGACACAGTCCATGCTTTTAACCAGATTTGAACAGAAGAATGGCCACTTGGCCCAGGTAGAAGTAGATGAAGTGTTTGGTTTCATGTGTCACGTAACTACCGAAGTTCCTCCCCACGATGCAGTGCCAGGTGGGGTTGTACTTCTTATCAAACTCCTGGTGGGGGGAGAGGGGGAAAGAAAAAGAACACTAGAATTTCAGTGCTAAACCAGAGGTCAGAGTTTGCCTCCCAGATAAGCAGAGCCTGTAGGGGCAGAAAGAAGGAACGTTAGCATCTGCAAATTCTTAGCATGAAAGAATGTTCCCCAGCTCCAAGTCGCCTACATAGTGCATTAATGCATACATACTTGCAGTCTGAGCTAAGCTGAGAATGGGGGCTGGGGAGGTAAAAAGCAGTAAGGGCAGCCTCACAGACAGGGCACTTTGTTATCATGGTAATTTTGCCTTCATAGCTCCTATGATATTCTCTTTAATTGACAGCAGGTGATAACAGTTCTAGTTTATCACGTTATGTGTAAACAGAACAAACGAAATTATCCTCCTGTAGGTCATGCACCATAAAATCCAAAATGGTAAATATTTAGCCCCAAATACCCCATTCCTTAACTGCACTCCAGTATCAATGAAAACAAAAGATGTCCGAAGGGCAAAGCCTCAATTCGCATTTAAACCACTGTGGATCAAAATTTAAAGGGCACCAGATACTCTGCAATCCACTGTTCCACCCACAAAAAGAATGCTAGACGCAGAATCTGATAGTCACCTGTCAGATTTTATCCTTAATTTCAACAGCCCTCTCTTCCACATCTATCCTGATGGTGCTAATCTACCACCTAGTACACAAAGATAGCAAACTGCAGGAACAACTTTCCCTATTTTCCTCAGCCAAAGGGGCTCTGAGAACAAGAACGCCTGTGGTAATTTCTTCACTAGGTGACTGTAGGGCAGGCGCCAAAGCCAGTCTTTCTCTATGTAATTCTTACAAGTCTCTGTGAGGAGTTACACAAAATTCGGCTCTCACGCTGTATGCAGCATGAACACCTTTTACATCTACTGGAATAACATTCTTAAAAGTTAGAGGAACCCACTGCTGCGTTTGTCAAAAAAGGTATTTCTGTTCCCTCTGCAGTGTTTCATCTTCCCATTCTCAACTAGGAACCCTCCCACGGCTTAAGCTGCCAGTTCCCTTCCCTTCCAGAAAACACAGCTCGGAGAAATTGGCAGTCCTGCCAGCTTTCTACAGACTGCCATTTACCAAGCCCTCACCCCAGCCCCCTAACCACCACTACCACCCACTTTCCCTCAACTGCCGACTAACTCCCCACCGAAAGGCTGGCAAGATCTCCCTCCGGCCCGGCTGGAAACACCCACGCAGCTCCCCCCCTCCGGAGCACCCAGATGGATCCTCCGCGCAGGAATCATGCAGAAGAGGGGGAACCGCTGCTCCCTGATCCTAGAAACCGTTGCTAGGTGGCGCTTTCCCCCTGCGGAGCTGGGTAATAAAAAAACTTCGGGCGCGGAGGGTCTGGTCTTCTCATCAGGAGCGCAAAATTCATCTGCGTCCTTTCTGGAAACCTCTACACCCGAGCTGCCCTGCGTGCCTCCAAGGATGTCTGCCAAGCGCTCTGGGGACGCAGGATCGGGAAGAAGGACTAAGTTGTGACTCGCCCCAGCTGCGCGCAAACGGCCCGAGCCCCCCCCGCCCGCGCGCCCCGTCCTCACCTTTTTAATATGGGCCGCAATGTCCTTCTCTATGTTGTATTTCTCCAACGCCTGAGTCGCACACTCCACCGAGTCCTGTTGCATCTCCTCCGACATATCGGCGTTTTTGATCACGGCCTTTCGGTCGCACATGGTTACCTGGGGGCGAGACCCGGGCAAGGGGTGAGGAGTTGGGGTGTAGGCTGCGCTTGCGAGGCGCCAGCTCCCCCAGCCCGCTCCTCCCGCCCCCCACCCCGCTTCTCAGAAAGCGCGGGCCGCGCGGACCGAACAGCGGGAGAAGTCCCGCGGGAGATGTAACCAGGCAGCGAAGCCCCCCGCAGCCCCCGAGTCTCTCACCGAGGAGCAGGGGACGGCCAACTGCAACGGTCTCCTGGGGGAGGGGCTGGCGACACTCAGACCCGGCAGGAGCTACCGTCGCTACCGAAGCCGTGGCGCATCTAAGGAGCCCCACACCAGCCGCCGCCGCCTAGTGCCTAGGCCCCGCCCTGCTCCCGCCGGCCCCGCCCCCGAGGAACGTCCCCATTGGCTTGACGCAGCCCCCCAGGACTCTCCCATTGGTTCATAGACTCAATGGTTCCCTCAGGATCTTTCTCCTGCATTTTGTTGCAGACCACAATGCATCTCTCGCGGCGTCGGTTGCCCTGGCAATGGGCCGCACGCGGTGAGGCCCACACACCCCGAAGGTGGAGTTGGGGTGGGGTCGCGAGGACCACCCAGAGACTAGAGGGGTGCGAGGGGACTTTGTGCCCAAGCCAAGAGAAGTGCCTCCAGATTTTCGAAGGTTGTCCCAGGGTGTGTTCTCGAATATCTTGGGAAGTTGGGTGTCCTACGTCCCCCCCACCTCCACCCCAGGTCCAAAGGATTTAAGGATTCTAAGTGAGGTAGCCACTCCGTTCACTTAAAGGGTATTTCTGAAGCAGGGCTGGCTTTATGGCCGAGTAACCAGGGCAGTTGCAGAAGAGGGGCCCCAGGGCTTGGTTTAATGCTCTACTCTCTCATTCTTGAAATTCTTAATTTTTTTTTTTTTTTAACAAGGGACCCCACGTTTTCATTTTGCATTGGGTCCCACAAATTATGTAGCCGGGCCTCTTTTCAAATTTGGGGGTGGGTGGTAAGGTCTTCAGGAATGGGAGCGGTTTCCTTATTCTGGCTGGGCAAGGAAGACTTCCTTTAAGGGGCTCGGGTTTGGAAGTGCTGATCCCAGGCGTGTGTGTCCCGGCTGGGGCTTCTTGCTCGTTGAGGCAGTCTTTCCTGTGAGGGAGTTTCTTGGTTGCGGATTTATCTCTAAAGCGGAAGTACCCTAACGGATAGAAGGGCGTCCCTCAGGGGTATTTTCCTCTGGCTTTGGGAGACTAACCAGTAAGTGGTCTTGAGAGGTTGGGGAGCAGGGTCAGATCAGGTTTAAACCCCAGCACTGTCATTTACTAGCTGATTGAATCTCAGTTTTCTTATCCGTGAAGGGGGACTGAATATAAAAGGAAACCACTTCCTAGGCATGTTGAAAATATTAAAGGAACTGATGTTCTTGAAATTCTTCAGCGCAAGGTGTGGCATTGTAGTAAGTGCTCGGTGCATCTTCTCAAAAACTATCAGCTTATGGAACTATCCCAAGAGTCACAGCAAGATTTTGACCAATCCTTAAATGCCTATAATGTGTTTTTGCACTTCCATAAACAAGTTACCATATTCATCATGCAAACGGAAGCTTTCTGTTTACATTTCTGCATTTTCCTTCTTGACCATTACTCTCGTTAACCCAGAGCCCCTTATAACAATTGGACCAGACAGGCACACAATTCCAAAGAGAAACAGATGAGAATAATGAGAAGAGCTTCAGGTACAACATATGCGTATCAATTAAATAAAATTAAGAGGCGTTTCCCAGTGCCAGGTTTCCAGTGGAGGGATTATGGGTTTCAGAAAATAGTTCTGGGGGCGCCTGGGTGGCTCAGTTGGTTAGGCGACTGCCTTCGGCTCAGGTCATGGTCCCGGGGTCCTGGGATCGAGTCCCGCATGGGGCTCCCTGCTCTGCGGGGAGCCTGCTTCTCCCCCTCTCCCACTCCCCCTGCTTGTGTTCCCTCTGTCGCTGTGTCTCTCTCTGTCAAATAAATAAATAAAATCTTTAAAAAAAAAAAATAGTTCTTTATGGTGTAAGGAGGTAGAAGTTGGGTTGGCAACAGGGGTGAGGCTGGGTTAGTGCTTCTACCTGACTTGGGTGTATGATTCAGAGCTACGGAATCTCCTTGTGAGGCCAGAGCCTGAATTTTTCTTGGGGGCCTTTACTTTACATGAATATGTTTATATTTACTTTTTTGAAAAAAGATTGATTTATTTGAGAGAGAAAGCATGTGCCTGCACCCCCGGCACAGGAGCAGGAGGGATGCGGGCGGGGAGGGAGAGGAAGAGAGAGAGGGAATCTCAATCTCACAACCTTGAGACATGGCCTGAGCCAAAACCAAGAGTCAGACACTCAACTGACTGAGCCACCCACGTGCTCCTATATTTATTTTTCATATATATATTTTTTCAAATATATATATATATCCCTCTGATCTATGGCTTGGCCAGCTTCTCCTTGTTTGAATAGAAGGAGCTGAGAGTAAAGTATATGCCATAATAAGAATAGCAGCTGTTTATTGAGTGGTTGTTTACCACCAAGTGCTTTCATTCACTCAGTTATTCCTCACAGCAGCTGGGCCTGGGACCCCTTTCCTCCTGTCTCCCTTTTGGCATAGCTGTCTGCTCATTTAGATTCCAGCTCAAATGCCACCCTCCCTGACCTCCCATCTCTACTTGTCACTACCACCACCCTTTAGTGACTTTCTACAACCCTTGTATTTCCTCCATTGTACCTGCTTCATTTATTCCTTCAGAGGAATTATCTCGTATTTATTTGCTTGGTTACTGTCTCTCTGTCTCTCTCTTGTTCACTGCTGTGTCTTCAGCATCTAATTCAGTGTCTGCATTGAATTTATAGTATGCATTGAATTAAATTTACATTGAATTAAAATTACCAGGTCTTATATTGCCATTTTACAGATTAGGACGTTGACTTTCTCAAGGTCACATTTTTTGTTTAAAGATTTCATTTATTTATTTATTTATTTATTTATTTTTATTTATCTATCTATCTATTAGAGAGTAAGAGAGCACAAGTAGGGGGAGCAGCAGAGGAAGAGACAGAAGCAAGATCCCCGGTGAGCAGAGAGCCTGATGCGGGGCTTGATCCCAGGACCCAGGGTCATGACCTGAGCCGAACGCAGACGCTTAACTGACTGAGCCCAGGTGCCCCTCAAGTTCACATTGTTAATATATGAATAAGTTCCGGGTCTGGATGATCCTAAAATCCATTCTCTCTCTCTTTGTTTTTAATTGATTTGAGAGAGAGAGAGAGAGGGAATGGGAGAGCACAGGCAGGGGGTAGGGCCAGAGGGAGAGGGAGAAGCAGACTCCTTGCTGAGCCAGGGAGCCTGACACAGGGCTGGATCCCAGGACCCCGCGATCATGACCTGAGCCAAAGGCAGGCGCTTAACCAACTGAACCACCCAGGCGCCCCTTAAATCCATTCTCTTAACTTCAGTATTATCTTAATATATTTAGCTGATTAGACAGTGCACCTTTTTCTTATTCATAACTTTGAAGAAAAGGAGTTTGAAATGGGATGATGTTGGGACGCCTGGGTGGTGCAGTCAGTTAAGTGGGACTCTTGGTTTCTGCTGTGATCGTGACATCTCTGTGCTTAGGGAAGAGTCTGCTTGGGACTGTCTCTCTCTCTCCCTCTGCCTCCACCCCCATCCCACTCCACCCCGTGCTTGTGCACGTGCTCTCTCTCAAATAAATAAATAAATAGATAAATCTTTTGAAAAAAGAAATGGGGAGCGCCTGGGTGGCTCAGTCGTTAAGCGTCTGCCTTCAGCTCAGGTCATGATCCCAGGGTCCTGGGATCGAGCCCCACATCGGGCTTCCTGCTCAGCAGGAAGCCTTGCTTCTCCCTCTCCCACTCCCCCTGCTTGTGTTCCCTCTCTTGCTGTCTCTCTCTCTGTCAAATAAATAAATAAAATCTTAAATAAATAAATAAGGAAATGGAATGATATTAAAGTTTTCTAACAGATAATAGGATTTTGTTTAGTAAATGCCTAGAACTTGTTCTCCATTTGTAGCACCTGCCTTCCCTAGCATCTCTGTGCTTGTACTGCTCATCTCAATCAGCTCTTGACGCTATAATTATTTTCTATAAACGTGAAAGAAGGGCACTACCAGAAATCCATGCCTTCCTGGTCTGTGCCTAACCCCCAAAGACCTGTTGGGGGGGGGTATTGTTTCTAGGAACCAAATACCTGTCTTTTTCATTCCTTTATCACTTATTTTTGCAGAATTATTTCTCATTTCCTATCTATTCATCCCACAGTGAGGCATCCCCTAATTATCAGCAAAATACACTGTGCAGCACGGATGCTTGAAATATGTACCTAGAATCAGTTACTGTCCCAACCTCAAGGAGCTTCTAGTCAACGGGAACCTAATCCTTCTAGTATCATAGGTTTGAGGGTTTGAAATACAAGGGGCCCAGCTGGTGAGTGAGGTGAGGTAGGTGGGAGTGGTAGGAACTATGGCAAATAGAAAAGCCCTTTAATTAAAAAAAATTCTTATTTATTTTAGAGAGAGAGTGTGCAGCGGGGAGGGGCAGAGGGAGAGAAGAGAATCTCAAGCAGACTCCACACTGAACCCAACATAGGGCTCGATCCCGGGACCCTGAGATCACGACCTGAGCTGAAACCCAGTGTTGGATGCTTAACAAACTGTGCCACCCAGTGCCCCTAGAAAAGCCTCTTTATTTTTTTTTTAAAGATTTATTTATTTATTTGAGAGAGAGAGAGAGAGTACATGAGAGGGGGGAGGGTTAGAGGGAGAAGCAGGCTCCCCGCTGAGCAGGGAGCCCGATGCGGGACTTGATCCAGGGACTCCAGGATCATGACCTGAGCCAAAGGCAGTCGCCCAACCAACTGAGCCACCCAGGCGCCCAGAAAAGCCTCTTTAAAAGTGCCAGGCAGATATTGCCATTTGGGAATGCTGACCCAGTGTTGCTAAATCTTCTGATTTTTCAAGAGTGATGAGACATCTGGATTATTTTTGAGAGAAATATCATTTTTAAATGTTGGTCACAAATTGATTTTTTAAAATACAGTGCAGTCTCGATACAGCCTATGGTCCTCTCATCTAGCTGAATACTCTCTTTTTGCAACCAGAAGACAAAATCAGAGAAGGCGGGCGCCAAATATATATATATTTGGTCTTTGTCTAGAGTTCCTGACACAGAGCCCTAAATGCCCTTGGAATTATCTGGAGTCTGCTTTTGTTATTCATAATGAGCCCCTATTAACTACTGATACCTGAGTTTATGCCAATGAGGTGACTTTTTGCAGGAGGGGGGCTGGATAGCTTCAGATATCTTTTTTTTTTTTTTTAAGACTCTATTTATTTATTTGAAAGAGAGAGAGAAACAGCATGACAGGGGAGAGGGTCAGAGGGAGAAGCAGGCTCCCCAGTGAGCAGGGAGCCCAATGTGGGACTCGATTCCAGGACTCTGGGATCATGACCTCAGCCGAAGGCAGTCGATTAACCAACTGAGCCACCCAGGTGCCCCAGCTTCAGATATCCAGATAGCTAGTCCCCAGAGGAATCAATCTTGTGATTAGAGGTTTAGAACTTTCCAACCCCCTTCCCCAGCCATGTCCTCTTCCCTGACCCTCCGCACTTCCTCACCTTTTGGGAACAGAGAGGGGCTGGAGATTAAATCCAATCTCCAGTGGCCACACCTAGGTAATGAGATCTGCATAAAAACTCCCAAACCATGAAGTACTGTGAGGGTGGCGCCCCTGGAGAGGGCATGGAAACTCTGCACCCCCCCCATATGCATCTCTTCCATTTGGCTGTTCCTCAGTTGTCCTTTATAATAAATCTGTAATAGTAAGTAGAGTACTTTCTTGAGTTCTGTGAGTTGTTTACAGAATTATCAAACCTGAGGAGGCTGTCATGGGAACCCCAAAATTTTTAGTCAGCTGGGCAAAGTGGGAACCTCACTTGCAGGGACATCTGAAGTGGGGACAGTCTTTTTTTTTTTTTAAGGATTTATTTATTTATTTATTTATTTATTTATTTATTTATTTATTTTGAGAGAGGCTTGGGGGAGGGGCAGAGGGCAAGAGCGTCCCAAGCAGACTCCTCACTGGGTGCAGAGCCCACGTGGGCTCGATCTCAGGACCCCGAGATCAAGTCAGTGTCAGAGCTGAATTGAATTGTTGATGTTGGAGAATTGAAGAAGCTGTATGGAAAAATAAGGGCTTGGTGTTAGGGGGGAAGAAAACAGTGATGGAAGCGGTGTCAGAAAAAAGACCAGAAGGAAAAGGACCTGCTTGTGATTACACAGCAAGTTGGTTATGGAGCCTGGTCTGACTCCAAATCTGGTACTCTGTCACATTCGACAGGCTGGCTTATCCTTGGGTGCCGGGGATTTGATACTTTCTAGGAGTGAATGGAGTGTGGTCTATGCTTGCTAAATGGCACATAATGTTTGGGGAATGAGTGCTGAATAAATGAATGGATATAGCACCAAAATGCCTACACTTAGAGCTGCACGAAGACGATATCTGGTGTAGTTCTGATTGGCAGCAGGGAGGGGACAACTCATCATAGGCACTAGGAGATTCCCTGGGGAGGGGAGAAAGTGGAGACTCAACCTCATTCTTCGTTGATGAGAACCATCTGATCAGATTTAGAAAGCCTGAGAATAGGTCATTTCCAGGGTCCACTGGAAGTTCAGACAACACTAGAGTAAACCCACTATAACTCCACCAAGTAGAAACCCCAGAGAAGTTTCCTAAATCGTTCTCATGATTTTTGCCATACCTGCACCCTACCTCTACTACTATTTATTCAATATTTTTCTTTAATTAAACTCCCTTTATTTTTTTATTTTATTAAACTTTTAAAAAGATTTTATTTATTTATTTATTTATTTGACAGAGAGAGAGAGACAGCACAAGCATGGGGAGCAGCAGGCAGAGGGAGAGGGAGAAGCAGGCTCCCTGCAGAGCAAGGAGACCAATGCAGGGCTCGATCCCAGAATCCTGGGATCATGATCTGAGCTGAAGGCAGAGGTTAACCAACTGAGCCACCCAGGTGCCCCTAAAATAAGTATATTTTTAAAAGGCAAATGTATATTATTACCATAAATGGAAAACCAGTCTCATTTGTCATAAATGGAAAGTAACTATAAAACATGAATAAATATTAGAATATAAAACATTTTGTCCTCATATTGTTAAACTGATCTTGGAGACCACTAGTGATATGGTCCCACACTTGGGAAATGCTGCCCTAAGAGGAGGGTTCTTAAAGCGGGTCCATGGTTGGGTTTTACAAACCCCCTAGAATTATGCATAAAATATGTGTTGTGCTCAAAGGCATTTTTCCAGGGAGAGGATCTATAACTTCCAGCAGATGTATGAAGGGCTTTAGAACCCAAAGAGCATAAAGAACAATTGCCTTGGAATAACCCAAACTCCTGAAATGAATGTTTAGATTCCCTCCCAGAGTCCACTGAATTGGCCCACCTGGGGTTCCATAGCATCACATATCTGGGCAACTCACTCTATTCCACTCTAGCTACTAAACCTGCTTGAGGGGCGCCTGGGTGGCTCAGTTGGTTAAGCGACTGCCTTCAGCTCAGGTCATGATCCAGGAGTCCCGGTATCGAGTCCAGCATTGGGCTCCCTGCTCAGCAGGGAGTCTGCTTCTCCCTCTGACCCTCGCCCCTCTCATGCTCTCTCTCTCTCATTCTCTCTCTCAAATAAATAAATAAAATATTAAAAAAAAACTTGCTTGAAAAATCTTCTAAACCTGAAAATGTGCATTTTCTTTTTTTAAAAGATTTATCCATTTATTTTAGAGAGAGGGAGAGCATGTGCATGCGGGGGGGGGGGGTGCAGAGGGAGAAGGAGAAGGAGAGAAACAGACTCCCCACTGAGCATAGAGCCTGGGTGGCTGAGGGGCTCAATCCCACAACCCTGAGATCATGACCTGAGCCAAAATCAAGAGTCAGACACTCAACCGAGCCACCCAGGCGCCCCAGGTTCCTGATTTTTAAATGGCAAATGTATAAGGTGTATATTTATTATAAGGTGGTGGGAAGGATTATATTAAATAATGCATCTAAGACCTAACCAAGGTCCAAAAAAATGGTAGCTATTGCTGTTAGGTATTGAGAACTTAGTATATGCTTATATACTTATACTAAGAGAACTTAGTTGTCTCATTGACTTCTCACAACTTTATGGGGTGGATATCAAGTATCTCTCCGTTACACAGATGCTGGTCTCTCCGTTACACAGATGAGGAAAATAAGGTTCAGAGAGGTGAAGTCCCTTGCCTAAAGTCACCCTGCTCAGAAATGGCAGAGCTTGGTCTGACTCTGCAGTCACATATGGTAGGGGGAAACTCTGAGTTGCCCCACCTCCCCAGACAAAGAGAGATGATGCTCCAGTTCCTGGAGACTGTAGGTATCCCTGGCTCCTGGCCAAAGCCCCCTACATATATGTTGGATGGGTGGATGGATGGATGGATGGATGGAAGGATGGATATTTCTAATTCAACATGGCTTCCTTTCACACTTGACCCTAGATTGGCCCTTGACTGTCTTGATCTTCCCTGGACAAACTACCTTTGTATTTTAGCCACCACACTTTCCCAGGGCCTTCAGAAAGCCCCTTGAGATTATTCATAAGCAGGCTGGGAGATCCTTTGCAGGGCTTGGAGCTCTACCCTCCCACAAACAGGCTAGAAAAGACCACAGCCTGCTCCACCTCTGCTTGCCACTGGTCCGGGATTACACTGTTCCCAGCCATGCCTAGCAATCATTTTTCAAGGTTTTCTGGGACCTCAAGCCCTTTCTTGGACCAGTTCTGTCATCAACCTAGCAGCCCTAGCCCTCTCTTACCTGAAAGGACATGTGAGATGTGACCTTGCAAACTCCCAGAATTGATTCAAGGACTCCTGCCCAGAAAGGATGGGCTCCATGGGAGAGTGCATAAGGCCTAGGTCTGAATCCAGAAATTTCCTCCCCATGGAGAAGGGCTGGCACTAGCCTGGGGCTGGCAGGGGAACTGAGCTTTAGAGCCAAGTACTGTACTGCAGGGCAGGGAGAGTGAGGCCAGACAGGCTAGGACAACTCAGGGAAGAAAAATCTCCTCCCTGGCCAATAGCCAAGCCTTGCCTGAGTGGACAGACCCCTCTGAAGGCTCACTGCTCAGCCGTCTGTCCATGGGGGGCAGCAGATGAATTCAGGCACATCCAGAGAGGCCTAGTTCACCCCCCTCGGCTTCCAACTAATGGGCAGAGCAACCCAGGGCAGAGGCTAAAAGGCCACATGGGCTTGGGTATGCATCCCGACTCTACCCCAACTAAAGTGTGTAACCTTAGGTGAGTGAGTCCACCTCTCTGAGCCTCAGTTTTCTTATTTGTAAAATGGGGATTGCAATAGTCCTTGTTTCTCGGGGACAATTTGAAGATTGAGATGGTGCATATAAAGTATATAGTGCAAGACTTGGCACATGGCAAAAGTCAACGATGCCAGCTACCAATTATTATTAATGTTACCCTAAACCAGGATTTTTCCACCTTGGCACTAACATTTTGGACCAGAAAGTTTTTTGTTAGGGGCCCATCCTGTGCTTTGGAGGATGTTCTCAGCATCCATAGCCTCTACCTCCTAGACGCCAATTGCATTTCATGCCCAATTGTCAACCAAAAATGTCTGCAGACAACACCAAATGTCCCCTGCAGGGTGAAATGGCCCCAGTTGAGAACGACTGCTGTAAACAATCTAGACTGAGTCCAAATTTCATGAATGCCAAACTCACAGCCCCATGTAAAGACCACAAGGCAGGCAGGCCTACTATAGATGAAGGGATGGGATATCCAACAATTACAGAACAGGTTCCCTCCAGTGTGAGCTAAGAAGCAGGACCTGTACTTGCTCTGGGAGCTAACAGCCCCCTCTGACTCACTAGTGACCTCAGTGCCACTCTTTAATTATATGCAAAATGGCCACCAGTTAACTCTCAATTATTCTAGGGCCCAGACAAAGGGACAAGTTGTGGGTATCTGATTTCTGGCATCTGCATTCTTTTTCACTGACAGGGACAAACTTGACTCTCCAGAACTCAAGAGTTCATTCAGACCTTCATTCATGACTGCTGAAAGATTTTTTTTTTTTAAGATTTTAGGGACTTGGGGGCGCCTGGGTGGCTCAGTTGGTTAAGTGACTGCCTTCGGCTCAGGTCATGATCCTGGAGTCCCGGGATCGAGTCCCGCATCGGGCTCCCTGCTCAGCAGGGAGTCTGCTTCTCCCTCTGACCCTCCTCCCTCTCATGCTCTCTGTCTCTCATTCTCTCTGTCTCAAATAAATAAATAAAATCTTAAAAAAAAAAAAAGATTTTAGGGACTTGGGCACCTGGGTGGCTCAGTCAGTTAGGCGTCTGCCTTCGGCTCAGGTCATGATATCAGAGTCCTGGGATCAAGTACCACATCGGGCTATCTGCTCAGCGGGGAATCTGCTTCTCTCTCTGCCCTCACCCAGCTTGTGCTCTCTCTCTCTTTCTCTCTCACTCTCTCTCTCAAATAAATAAAATCTTAAAAAAAAAAAGATTTTAGGGACTGCTGAGAGATTTTTGAGAGAGAACTAGGTGTCAGTCATTGTTCTGGGTGTGGAGGATTGTGATATTGTGACTTATAATGAGAAATATATATTTGATCTTCATCCTGGTTCCTGGCTCAGAGCTCCCAAAACCTTGGAATTTCCTGAGCAGTTAGAGAAATGGCAGCATCCTTTTTTTCTTTTTCTTTTATTTTAATATTTTATTTATTTATTTGACAGAGAGAGAGCACAAGCAGAGGGAGCAGCAGAGGGAGAGGGAGAAGCAGGCTCCCTACTGAGCAGGGAGCCCAATGCAGGGCTTGATCTCAGGGCCCTGAGACCATGACTTGAGCCGAAGGCAGACACTTTACCAACTGAGCCACCCAGGTGCCCCCCTTTTTTTTCCTTTTTAAACACAACTCAGCTATCGTATCATTTTATTTGTAATCAGTTTGTGTCTCTGTGGCAGCATCTTTTGTCATAACATTTGGTCTCTAGTTTCAGTTCCTGAAATGGGTGAAATGGGTGAATTGGGTGTCTTGTTATCATAACAAGTCTTTCTCTACTATGTTTATGTTAATAAGGTTTATGTTAATAAAGTGACTTTTGGAAAGTACCTAAGGATTGGAGCTGATTGCCAGCAGAGCCAACCGTTAGAAGGTTGGAACTTTCAGCCCCACCTCTGACCCAAGGGAGGGGTGAGGGGCTGAAGGTTGAGTTCAATAATAACTAATGCCAATGATCTAGTCAATCATGCCTATGTTTTGAGGCCTCCATAAAAACCCAAAAGGACAGGGTTTGGAAAGCTTCTGGGTTGGTGAACATGTGGAGATGCAGGGAGAGTGGCATGCCAGGAAAGGGTGTGGAAGCTTTGAGCCCTTTCCCCATACTTTGCCTTACGTGTGTCTCTTCCATCTGGCTGTTCCTGAGTTACATCCTTTCACAATAAACTGGTGATCCAGTAAATAAAATGTTTCTCTGAGTTCTGTGAGTTGCTCTAGCAAATTAATCAAACCCAAGGAGAGGGTCATGGGAACCTCTGATTTATAGCCAGTTAGAAGTATAGGTAACAGGGGCGCCTGGGTGGCTCAGTCGTTAAGCGTCTGCCTTCGGCCCAGGTCATGATCCCAGGGTCCTGGGATCGAGCCCCGCGTCAGGCTCCCTGCTCGGTGGGAAGCCTGCTTCTCCCTCTCCCACTCCCCCTGCTTGTGTTCCCTCTCTCACTGTGTCTCTCTCTGTCAAATAAATAAATAAAATCTTTAAAAAAAAAAGTGTAGGTAACACACACACACACACACACACACACACAAAGGAGAGAAAGAAGAAGTGGTCGTGGTGGTACAGGTAACAACCTGGGCTTGTGACTGGTGTCTGCTGTGGGATGGGTAGGGCAGTCTTGCAGGGCTGGGCCCTTAACCTGTGGATTCTAATGCTATCTCCACAGAGAGTGTCAGAATTGAGGTGAATTGTAGGACGCCCAGCTGGTGTCCAGCGAATTGCTTGTTGGTGTGAGGGAAAACCCTCCGCCCATATATGGTAATTGGTGACCAAAACCCTATTAGGAATGTACAAGAGGGTTGCCTGGGTGGCTCAGTTGGTTAAGCATCCCTTGATTTCCGCTCAGGTCATGATCTCCCTTGCATCGGGCCCCACACTGGGCGTGGGGCCTGCTCAAGATTCTTTCTCTCCCTCTGCTGCTCACCCCCCAACCCAAGACCCTGCTCACCCACACGCGTGCTCTCTCTCTAATAAAAAAAAATTTTTTTTTTAAATGAATGTACAAGAGAAGAAAATGTGCAATGTCCTGTCTTCATGGAACCTATATTCTAACAGGAGAATAAAGATAATAAACAAGCAAAAATATGTCATACCCTGATAAGTGCAGTGGATAAAAATAAAGTAGAAGAAGAGAACCAAGGGTGACAGGATGAGGAGTCTTGTTTTTTTGTTTTTTTTTTAAAGATTTTATTTATTTATTTGAGAGAGAGAGAATGAGAGACAGAGAGCACGAGAGGGAAGAGGGTCAGAGGGAGAAGCAGACCCCCCACTGAGCAGGGAGCCCGATGCAGGACTCGATCCCAGGACTCCAGGATCATGACCTGAGCCGAAGGCAGTCGCTTAACCAACTGAGCCACCCAGGCACCCGAGGAGTCTTGTTTTAAATAGAGGTTTCTGGGCAGGACTCTCCAAGAAGGTGCCATTTGAGCCAAGATTTGATGACCGGGTGGAGGACAGAGTGTGGAGAAGCCAGTGGGGGCAGAGAGGCCAGGTAGAGGCTATTGCATCAGATGGCTTGAACCAGACAGAGGTAGGAATAGAGGTGGTTGTATTTTAGATATATTCTGAGGGTGGAGCTGACAGATTTGCTGATTAATTGAATGCAAGGTGTGAGGAAAGAGAGGAGTCAAGCATGACTCCAAATCTTGTGGCCTGAACAATGAGAAGAATAGATTGGGTTGAGGAAGGCTGGACAAAACAGAAACAAAAAGTTGTTTTGGCCATGTTAAGTTTAAGATACCTATCTTGTTGGTGTGATATATGAGTTCTGGGAAGTAGTCCAGGCCAGTGCTATAATTTGGGGAGTCATCAGTTTATAAGTGACATTTAAAGCCATGAGACTGGATGAGGTCATCACGGAGGGAGGAGTACATGAAGATGGAAGAGGTAATGCTTATTCAGCTAACAACATTCTCTGAGCTTTTAACATGGGCCAGGCCCTAAGGTAGGTGCTAGGTACAGAGATGTATATCCCTAGGCACCTACCCAAGAGACGCTCCATTACTTATTTAATTTTTCCTGTCTAAGTGCTTTGGCCACTTAGAGGATAAACATTGGGAGTTCCCACCCTGCCTCTTAGTCACTTATTTTTTTCAACAGATACTTATTGAGCACCTACTTGTACAAGGCCCCTGTTTAGGCATTAGGATCATGAAAGGAAGTAAGTCAGATACGGCTCCATACTAATGGTATTTACATTTTGTATGTGGAAGAGGTGGGCATTGAACAAGATGCATATGATGATGTGATTACAGTTGTGACAAATGCAATGACAGAGAATGTAGGCTAGTATGAGAGCTGTTAACGAGGGCTGTGCCCTAGCCTGGGAGGTAGGAAGGCTTGCCTGGGAAGTCACATTCGAGGAGCAATCTAAAGGAAGAGGAGCTTGCAGAAGGGGACATGCAGAAGCTTCTCAGGTGAAAGGAATAGCACAAAGACCTGAAGGCTCAAAGGAGGTTGAGAGCTCAGGAAGGCCAACTTGGCTACAGAGAAGTGATCTGGGGAGTGGGAGAGATGAAGCTGGGTGGGGGGGTGGGAGCGGGCAACAGCCACACCTTCAGGGTCTTGTGAGCCTAGCTAAGACACATGGACTCTGTCCTGGGGCCATCATTGGCCCTGAAAGGCTATAGGTTGGGCTTCACGTGATCATAGGGTCACTAAGAAGGGTAGGCCAGGGCAGGGGAGCCAATGTGGCAGCCAAGTCACCACTGAAGAAGTATTTGACTATTGCCCCTTTGCCTCAGTCTCTAGGTTGCTCCATTTTATTTTATTTTTATTTTTTAAAGATTTTATTTATTTATTTGACAGAGAGATAGAGAGACAGCACAAGTAGGCAGAGTGGCAGGCAGAGGGAGAGGGAGAAGCAGGCTTCCCGCTGAGCGGGGAGCCCGATGCGGGGCTTGATCCCAGGATCCTGGGATCATGACCTGAGCCGAAGGCAGCCGCTTAGCCGACTGAGCCACCCAGGCGCCCCTAGGTTGCTCCATTTTAGACATCTGTTTGTAGAGCCCCAGTTCCCTCCAGGGCAGGAGGGATGTCCTCTCTCAGAAGAGTAGAATCCTTGGTGCCCCCAAAATTGGCATCTGGGGATCTCAAAGCCAGATTTAAGGCTGGACATAAAAGTCTGTTTCTTCCAGGAGCCGCTCCAGAGATATTACAGATAGTCCCTGGTTTAGAAGATGGTTAGACTTAAGATTTTTTGACTTTACAATGGTGCAAAAGTGATACACATTCAGTGGAAACCATACTTTGAATTTTGATTTTGGATCTCTTCCTAGGCTGGCGATATGCGGTACTATATGCTTTCGCCCACAGCTTCCTGTCAGCCGTGCAATCGCAAGGGTAAAAGACTAATGATACACGTACAGCCATTCTGCTTCTCACTTTCAGTACAGTGTTTAATGAATTAAATGAGCTAGTCAACATTTTATTATACAATAGGATTTGTGGGCGCCTGGGTGGCTCAGTTGGTTAGGCGACTGCCTTCGGCTCAAGTCATGATCCTGGAGTCCCTGGATCGGGTCCCACATCGGGCTCCCTGCTCAGCGGGGAGTCTGCTTCTCCCTCTGACCCTCCCCCCT
Source organism: Mirounga leonina (assembly GCF_011800145.1). Classification (NCBI taxonomy): domain Eukaryota; kingdom Metazoa; phylum Chordata; class Mammalia; order Carnivora; family Phocidae; genus Mirounga; species Mirounga leonina. Next base: position 16,160,646 of record NW_023270436.1, on the reverse strand, counting down.
CTCATGTGCTCTCTCTCTCTCATTCTCTCTCTCAAATAAATAAATAAATAAATCTTAAAAAAAATTAAAAAAAAAATAAAATAGGATTTGTGTTAGATGATTTTGTCCAACTATAAGCTAATGTAAGTGTTCTGAGTTTTTTTATTTTTTTCATTTATTTGACAGAGAGAGACATAGTGAGAGAGGGAATACAAGCAGGGGGAGTGGGAGAGGGAGAAGCAGGCTTCCCGCTAAGCAGGGAGCCTGATGCGGGGCTCGATCCCAGGACCCTGGGATCGTGACCTGAGCTGAAGGCAGACGCTTAACGACTGAGCCACCCAGGCACCCCCCAAGTACTTTTCAGGTAGGCAAGGCTAAGCTATGATGTTCAGTAAGGTGTATTAAATGCATTTCCGACTTAGGATATTTTCAACTTATGATGGGTTTATTGGAATAAACCCCATCGAAAGTCAAAGAATATCTGTATTTCATTAAGCAGAGGTGCCAGGTTGTTCCAGCCAGAGCCTCTGTGACTCTCTTCTCTATGATTATTTTCTATCCGAGTTCATATAAATTAGATTCCTGGATTTACGGGCCCTTTACCATCAGGCTATAAAGTAAAATAAATAATTTTAATGCAGTTAATTGCAACCGTTCTCAGTCTCAATGCCAATGTCACAGCCATCACAGGTGTGAAACATTTAGAGAACCAGTTTTCTTTCCTGACATCCATTTTTTATTAAAGATTATAAAAATAATAAATGTGCGGGGCGCCTGGGTGGCTCAGTCATTAAGCGTCTGCCTTCGGCTCAGGTCGTGATCCCAGAGTCCTGGGATCGAGCCCCACATCGGGCTCCCTGCTCCGCGGGAAGCCTGCTTCTCCCTCTCCTACTCCCCCTGCTTGTGTTCCCTCTCTCGCTGTGTCTCCCTCTGTCAAATAAATAAATAAAATCTTTAAAAAATGATAATAATAATAATAATAAATGTGCAAAGTAAAAGAGAAGAACACAAGGAATTAAATTATAATGATTAACTGTACAGAGAGGACCATTGTTAATATTTTGCCCTAAAAAAATCATCATTTTTCGGGGTGGCTGGGTGACTCAGTTGTTAAGCGTCTGCCTTCAGCTCAGGTCATGATCCCAGGGTCCTGGGATTGAGCCCCACATCAGGCTCCCTGCTCTGAGGGAAGACTGCTTCTCCCTCTCCCACTCCCCCTGCTTGTGTTCCCCCTCTCGCTGTCTCTCTCTCTCTCTCTGTCAAATAAATAAATAAAATCTTAAAAAAAAACATCACTTTTCAATGCATATGTATATATATCCATACTCATGTGATACCTATCACACTGTAAATATCATTTTTTTTTTTTTAAGATTTTATTTATTTGACAGAGAGAGACACAGCGAGAGAGGGAACACAAGCAGTGGGAGTGGGAGAGGGAGAAGCAGGCTCTCCGCAGAGCAGGGAGCCCGATGCGGGACTCGATCCCAGGATCCCGGGATCATGACCTGAGCCGAAGGCAGTCGCTTAACCGACTGAGCCACCCAGGCGCCCTGTAAATATCATTTTTTAAAAGATTTTATTTATGGAGCACCTGGGTGGCTCAGTTGGTTAAGTGACTGCCTTTAGCTCAGGTCATGATCCTGGAGTCCCAGGATCGAGTCCCGCATCGGGCTCCCTGCTCGGCAGGGAGTCTTCTTCTCCCTCTGACCCTCCCCCATCTCATGCTCTCTCTCTCTATCTCATTCTCTCTCTCAAATAAATAAATAAAATCTTTAAAAAAAAAGATTTTATTTATTTATTTGAGAGAGAGACAGCACAAGCAGAGCTGGGGGCAGCAGAGGGACAGGGAGAAGCAGACTCCCCACTGAGCAGGGAGTCCAATGTGGGGCTTGATCCCAGGACCCTGGGATCTTGACCTGAGCCAAAGGCAGACACTTAACTGACTGAGCCACCCAGGTGCCCCTGTAAATACAATTTTTGTTACATGCTATTCCATGTCCTTAAAAGCCTTCTACAACATAATTTTTTTTTTTTTAAGATTTTATTTATTTGACAGAGAGAGACACAGTGAGAGAGGGAACACAAGCAGGGGGAGTGGGAGAGGGAGAAGCAAGCTTCCCGCCGAGCAGGGAGCCCGATGTGGGGCTTGATCCCAGGACTCTGGGATCATGACCTGAGCTGAAGGCAGACACTTAACGACTGAGCCACCCAGGTGCCCCCAACATAATTTTTCAATAGCTTCTTAATAGTCCATCCATAATTATTTTCCATCAATCACTTTTTGAAACAATCCCTTATCATTGGACACTTGGGTTGTTTCCAGTTTTTCAATACTGTAACAACACTTTGTTCTGATGAACATCTTTCAAAGTTAAAAATAATCTTTGTTTTATTCTACTTTCAGAAGTAATAGGTACTCATTGTATAAAAGTCAAACACTGCAGCAATGGAGACTCTGGAAAAGAACATTCTGGTAATCTTACAACTCAAAGATAACAACTGTTAAAATTAGATTTTTTAAATGAATAGTATAGGTTTTTTTCTCTCTTTTTACCAAAATGAGATGATTCTGAGTTGTCTGTGTCACGACATATAAATCTGCTTCATTCTACAATAATCTTCCCTACATTCCAATCCCCACGATTGCTACCTGCCCACACACATCTGTATGCACACACTGCCTCCCCTCCAGGTACCAGGCATGAACCATGTCGAATCCTGCATCATTAATTTCCCCCATCTACTGGATTATTCCCATTAGTGTACAAACATCCTGCAACACTCTATCTTCAATAAATGCCTTCCTTAACTCTACATTCTTCTCTAGCTACCACCCCATTCAGCTCTCCTCCAAAGAGTTGCCTACACAGTTAACGCCCCCTCACCCATGGAGGCTGCGTTCCAAGACATCCAGTGGATGCCTGAAACCACAGACAGTACAGAATCCTAGATATATACTATATTTTTCCTAAACGGACATACCTATGATAAAGTTTATGAATCAGGCACTGTAAGAGATGAACAGCAATAGCTACACTAACAATCAATAATTAACAATTAGTAACAATTAACAATAAAATGGAACAATTATAACTGTAGAACAATTATAGAACTGTCCTAAAAGTTGTGTGAATATGATCTCTCTCTCAAAATATCCTATTGTGCTGAACTCCCCCTTCTTTTGATGTGAGATGATAAAATGCCTGTGTGATGAGATGAATTGAGGTGAATGGCAGGCATTGTGATGTAGCGTTGGGCTCCTATTGACCTTCTGAGGATAGTCAGAGGAGGATCATCTGCTTCCAGACTGAAGCTGGAGCTGGGGAAAGTGAAACCGTGGATGGGGAGGGGGGAGGGAAACTACTATCTCAATGTCTCTGATTCAGAACTATGAGAAATGAATTTTGCTCGCTTATAAGCCACCCAGTCGGTGATACTTTGTTACAGCAGCCCGAACGGACTTTTGCCCATCGTCTCCTCAAGTCACCGCACCAAAACAGCTTATCAAGGTGACCAGTGACTACCACAAATCCAGTGACCAGTTCTCAGCACTTACATTGATGTTCTTGTGTCACAATTTGCTTTCTTCCCTTCTGAAGCTCATTATTTGCTTGGGTTTCAGGATCCCCGGGACTCTCACAGTTCTCCTCTCTCCTGGGTGCTCCTCCTCAGCTTCAGCTGCTTGCCCGCCTCTTCTCCCTGACCTCTGAAGGAAGGAGTGTCCCAGGCCTCACTCTTTGGGCCACGTCTCATAGTCTCTATTTTCATGGATCTAAAAACCAGCTCCATGCCCAGAACTCCTGTTTTAGTCTGCTTGGGCTACTATAAGAGAACACTATAGACTTGGGGGCTTAGAAACAACCAAAATTCATTTCCACAGTTCTGGAGGCTGCAAATCCAAGATCAGGGAGCTGACATGGTTGGGTTCTGGTGAGAGCCCTCTTCCTGGTTTATAGCCGGCTGTCTTCTCCCTGTGTCCTCACATGGTGGAAGGAGAAAGGGACTTTCTGAGGTCTCTTTTATAAGGGCCCCAGTCCTATTCTTAAGAGTTCTACCCTTATGGCCTAATACTTCCTCAAAGCCCTTCCTCCTAATCCTATCACACTCGGGGGGCATAAACATTCAGTCTGCAGGAAGCCCCAAATTTGTAGTCAGCCAGAAAAAAAACTGGGTACACTGGAACCCCATTTGTGGCCCTTGCCTAAAGTAAGGATAAGTTTTGTGGGACTGAGCCCTTAACCTGTGGGGTTCTGCACTCTGGGTAGTGTCAGAATTAAATTGAATTGGGGTGCCTGGGTGGCCCAGTCGGTTAAGCGTCTGACTTTGGCTCAGGTCATGATCTCAGGGCCCTGAGATTGGGCTCTGCACTCAGCAGGGAGCCTGCTTGTCCCTCTCCCTCTCCCTTTGCCGCTCTCCCGCCACTCATGCTTTCTCTCTCTCAAATAAAGAAAATCTTTTAGGGCGCCTGGGTGGCTCAGTCATTAAGCGTCTGCCTTCAGCTCAGGTCATGTTCCCAGGGTCCTGGGATCGAGTCGCACATCAGGCTCCCTACTCAGCTGGGAGTCTGCTTCTCCCTCTCCCTCTGCCTGCTGCTTCCCCTGCTTGTGCTCTCTCTCTCTGTCAAATAAATAAATAAAATCTTTAAAATATATAAATAAGCCACAAATAGGAGAAAAGAAAAGATGTGAATAAATGGAAAGTAACATCAAGGTTCTGGATGGGAAGGCCAAATATAGCAAGAATGAAAAAATTTTCCACATGTAAATTTATAGATTTAACACCATCCCAATTAAAATACCAACAAGATGTTGACAGAAAGATGCTAGATTATGCTTAGATAAATCATGGGGTGCCTGGTTGGCTCAGTTGGCTAAGCGTCCAACTCTTGATTTCAGCTCAGGTCATGATCTCAGGGTTGTGAGATCGAGCCCCAGGTAGGGCTTTGCGCTGGTCATGGAGCCTGCTTAAGATTCTCTCTCTCCTGGGGCACCTGAGTGGTTCAGTTAGTTAGGCATCCGACTCATGACCTTGGCTCAGGTTATGATCAGGCCCCTGCGTGGGGCTCTGTGCTCAGTGGGCAGTCTGCTTGAGATTCTCTCTCTCCCTCTCCCTCTGCCCCTTTTCCCCCAAAAGAGTTTGCAAATCAGCAACACAACTAAGCCTTTCAGAGGTACAAATAGGAGGAAAATTCTAGACTGGGGTCATACAGTTCTTGCTACCACTGAACACCAAAACTCACCAAGTCAGGGATCTGGAGGCCACGGAGGGTTTGGCCAAGCAAAAGACTGGGGAAGCAGAGGTGGAGAAATCAATGTTCCAAGAAGTAGTAGCCCCTGTGAAGATCAAGTGCAGGCTTTCAGACACAGAAGTTGGCTGAGGAGTAGTGGGAGATGAGGAGAAGCTGGGGGAGGCACATGATGAAGAGCCAAGATAAGGGTGTGGAGATGGGGCTCTCTCTAGGGGCCAGACACTTTGTCTCCTCCACTGCTGAGTCCCTAGTATCTAGCCCAGTGCACACAGTAGATGTTCTATAAATATCATGGAGATCTTTCCATACCTGCATATATGGACTTGGATTTTGTAACATCTGCATAGTGTTCAGGTCTCCACATTTCCCCTGTGACAGGTCCATCTCACTGGATGGACCTGGAAGTTGCTTCCAGTTATTAGGGAATCATAGTTATTATTAATGAACATCCTAGCATTTAGAATACAGCTCCCCCTGTGGCCCTTCTTTCCAAGGGCCAGGAGGGATCCCTTGGATTTTTGCTTGGTCCAGTTCTGCTCTCTTGGTTCCCAAACAAGCACCCTTTTGCTATTCATGGTCCCCTCAGAGACTGTGAGACTATAGTCCCCTCAGGCCTTCCCCTTCCCCCAGTCTACTCCCCTTTACAATCATCTTATTCAGGGATATACAATAAACATTTGTATGGTAAAGCAACTCACACTGATTTCTACTGAGCAGCTGAAATACTCAGGACTTACATATATACCCTAACCCAGCCAGGCTCTGATTTACATTAGGGCTTCTCACCAGAAGTCACCTATGGTTCTAGAGGTAGAAAGAACACACCTCACCCCCAACTCATGCCATTATTGTGCTGAGCTACTGAGCTTCCCCCAGAGCACCAAGCTCTTTTTGGCCCTCCCAGCTAATTCTTTGCACAAGCTCTTCCTTCTCCTCTCCTCAGTACCTGGCTAACACCAGCTAATTCTTCAGGTCTCACAAGCCATTCCCTCTAGGAAGCCTTCCCTGAATACCCACTCCGGCCTGGGTTAAGAGCCGCAGAAGCACCCCGTTATTTCTTGTGGCACATATCCTACTTTGTTACAATTTCCTTTTTGTTGTCCATGAACAGCGTGACGGCAGACTTTGGGTCTTGTTCACTGTTTTGTCCCTGGCGCCCACCGCAGAGCCAGGCCGTTCTGTGGTTCAACCCATATCAGTTGAATGAATGAACAAATGTCAAGTGCACAAGGAGTGGGGGAGCCACCAAAGTCCCAGATGCCACATACAGCACCGTGGGCTCTTAGAGCTGGGGAAGAAGCATTCCATAAGGGACAAAATCTTGGTTCCTGCAGGGACCTTCAAGGAGTCTGTCACAAGACAACTGGCAACCCAAAGGAAAGGATGGGGTAACAAAAGAAACTGGTCTCCAGCTGCCTTGCTCCGGGGAATGTTTGTCAGTGTGACATTCACAGAAGTCCTGCACACGGGCTGACTGAGGGGGAGAGCCAGCCTCAGCCAGACAGAAAGGAGTTCAGCTACTGTGCATGTGTTAGCACTAAACGATGTGTGGCTTGGAAGCTTCTTGGCTCTGCGTTCATTTTTTTTTTTTTTTTACTTTTAAAAAACCTCCAGGTATTTCATATATATATATATATATATATATTTTTTTTTTTTTTTACCTTTAAAGAATGTTTTTATTTTTGAGGTGCTGTTACCAAATTATATGGACAGAGTTCATTAAAAATCTGCTTAGTACAAAACTGATTTGAGTCCAAAACCATTAGAATTCTATTAAATAAATGCATCTTCTCGCTGCATCAAAAAAAAATACATCATTAGCACCGTCATTAATCATTTCGCACCCCTTCAACCCTTTGCTTGTGTTGCTGGTTTGCTGTGCCGTAAAATGAGTTTCAAAGGTATGTGATAGGGTGGAGCATGTTTAGGGAATAGTTCTGGGTTGAGGGTAAGGAATTTGGGGCTGAGAAAATAAAACTTAGTGAACTGCAGGAGCCCATCTGTCATTTTGTACCTCAGTTCCCCTTTTCTGGAGCCAGAAAAATTATTTTTTAAGTACTAGTTAATAAAGTCAACAGGTGTTTATTAAGCACTGTTAAAAAGAAAACCACAGGCCCAAAATGGTGTCACTGAGGTTAAGACCCCAAGTCAGTAAAGCAGGACTTAATAGCTAACCTAACTGTAGTTTCAACCCCCCAGAAATGTAATCTTTAACCAGTCAACATGAGAATTTTCTGGTTAACACTAGGAAATTTACTGATAGGCCCCTTCAGTTCCCCTTGGGAGGGTGACTTTGCCTAAAACAATGGATTCTGTGCTAATCATTTGCTTCTTTCCCTTCCCTCTCTACCTTTAAAAACCTTTCCTTTTCTGTAGCCCCTTTGGAGCTCTCGTTTATTTGCTAGACTGGATGCTGCCTGATTCATGAATCAATTAATAAAGCCAATTAGAGGGGCGCCTGGCTGGCTCAGTTGGAGGAACATGTGACTCTTGACCTCAGGGTCCTGAGTTCAACCCACAATGGTGTAGAGATTACTAAAAATAAATAAATAAATGAACTAAAAAAAAAAAGCCAATTAGATCTTAAAATTTAAATTTTTTATTGTTATTTAATAGCACCTACTATGTGCCAAGGTAACATGGCTGCTGTAAAGGGAAATGATTGGTTTCAGTGGTTCTTAACCTTTTCTGGGGGGATGTAGATTTACAGATCTTTGAGAATGATGAATTGCACCACCCTATATGGTAGCCACTAGCCACATTTGGCTATTTAAATTAATATAAACAAGGGCGCCTGGGTGGCTCAGTCAGGTAAGCATCTGACTCTTGATTTCGGCTCAGTTCATGATCTCATGGATTGTGAGATCCAGCCCCATGTTGTGGGGCTCCTGCTCATCAGGGAATCTGCTTGAGATTCTCTCTCTCCCTCTCCATTTGCCCCTCCCCCAACTCCTCTTTCTTCTCTCTCTCTCTCTAAGGTAAATATATCTTTATAAAGGAATAAAGTAATATTAACTAATTACAATTAAATACAATTAAAAGTTCAGTATTTCAGTTGCAGTAGTCACATTTCAAGAGCTCAATAGCCACATGATGCTAATAGCTACCACACAGAACTCAGATATAGAATGTTTCCATCATCATACAAAGTTCTATTGGACAGCACTGCATGCATATTCTCCCCAGAATAAAGACTTTTCTGTTCACATGCAATACTTTGCATCCAACTTTACAACTTTTACAGTTTTGAAGGGTTGGGGTGGGGGTTAGGTGGGGAGGTAGTCAGTCATTCACTGGTCGCTGAGGCCGCAGAATCCAAGAAAAAGAAGCCCTGATATGATAAGCAATGCAAGGACTCCATCTCAGAAAACAGCAAGTTGACAAAAATAAAGCAACAAAGCTGCTACAGATTCAGTATGCTCACTGCTTTAATTGTACCTCCTCATGTAAAGGGGGATTCTTACCTATCCAGCCACATGTAAAGAAAACATCAGCTTAGGGGCGCCTGCGTGGCTCAGCTGGTTAAGTGTCTGCCTTCAGCTCAGGTAATGATCCCAGGGTGCTGGGATGGAGCCCCACATCGGGCTCCCTGCTCAGCGGGAGTCTGCTTCTCCCTCTCCCTCTGCCACGCTCTAGCTCTCTCTCAAATACATAAATAAAATCTTAAAACCACCACAACAACATCAGCTTATTATCCAAAAATAACTGAAAAACAATGTTAAGGATCTTCTGCAATCTCTTAAGAAGACACCAAAGGGGAATAATATTCACAACACACTGCAAATCTTCTTGAATTATCTTTCCTATCTTTTTCCTCTTCTCATCCTCCCACACATGGCACTCGCTTCCTGAAAGCTCTCTGCATCCAAACCCCCTCCAAACCTAGTCTACTGCTGCTTCTCCCCTTCCTCCCCTGCACGGCGAAGTTCTCTGTTATGTAGCTCTGCAGAATATGTTTTATTTTATTCTGTCACACAAATACAGTGGCAAAGAATAACAAAGAGAAGGCTTCCAGGGTGATGTGACCAGGCACATATTCCACAGTGACCCAACCCACAGGTCTCCCTGGCAGTCTGGACCAGTTTCTCTGAGGTGACTCATTTTCCCACTGATGGTTTACTCCCCACATCACTTCCTCTTCTGTCCTCTCCTCCCAAGGACCAGAGTCTGGGAGAAACTCATGACTGAGCCTGACCCAGAAGAAAACATTTTGCTGGGATGCCAGAGGGAACTGATGTCATAGGGAAAGGGAGAAAACCAGATGGGCCAGTTCATAGAATGTTTTATCCCCCACTGATAATTGTTTTATTATTACTTTTTATTGGGCACTGCCCTACTCCCTAGTGAATGGCTTGCTGTGGGAAATACATTAACTCTTAACACTCTGCCAAGGTCAAAGGCTTCTTTTCAATCTGAAGATAAGCCCAACAGTGCCATTCTTATCTTCATATTAGGATTGAGCTCCCACGTATTTCAGGTGAAAGCTTATCCCTGTAGAAAGAGCAGTCCTGGGGCGCCTGGGTGGCTCAGTCCTTAAGCATCTGCCTTCGGCTCAGGTCATGATCCCAGGGTTCTGGGATCGAGCCCCATGTCGGGCTCCCTGCTCAGCGGAGAGCCTGCTTCTCCCTCTCCCGCTCCCCCTGCTTGTGTTCCCTCTCTCACTGTGTCTCTGTCTGTCAAATAAATAAATAAAATCTTAAAAAGAAGGAAAGAAAGAGCAGTCCTATCTGAGAACTCTGATGCCAATCCACCATCATCAGGTCATGCACCCGGAATTAATGGAGAAGGCACATAGAGCCTAGAGCCGTCACATTTCTTATCCTTCCTCATGTTCTTCACACGCATCTGAACTCGTCATCATTGTCCATTCCATGTAGATCACTTCCTTCTGCTTTATTCCCCATCTCAGAATGCTACCACTGCATAACCAGTTCCTCAAGCCAAGAACTTGGAAATCAACCTGAACTCCTCCTCACCCAGCCCCCCACACCCGGTCTATCTCCATGTCCTATGATACTGTCTCCTTGGGATAACTCACCTCCTTAGTATGTATCTCTATCACCTTACATCAGGCCACTGGCATCTCTTGCTTGGAGGACTGCAGTGGTCTCCCAGCTGGGGTCTCCCTGCACTGGCTCCCATGTTACTTCCCCCTGTAACCTGCTAGTCAGTGGGCCATTTGGGGCTATCCCTGTTCTTACCTTTACTCACCTTAGGCCATTCTGACTACACTGTCATATCTTCCCAGAACAGTAAGAATCCAACTGCAAAATCACTAATGGATAATGTAGTTTTAAATGAAGGGATCTGTGAAGTCCCAGGAAGGGGCTTAAACTGCAATTACACAGCAATACTTCCTACACAGACCCTTCGTCTCTCCTCTCTCCCCACCTCATTATGGCAGGTATTGCCACACCTCTCCCTCACTCCCTTTCTTCCCCTATTATCCCGCAGCTGCCCTCTAGTCAAATTAGCTCTCTGTCTCCTCCTCCCTATCTCCTACTCCTCTCTAATCCTTTCAGCTGCCATTTCCTTCTGAAACTATCTCATCCCAACAGAACTCCTTAAAGCCCTTCATGGCTACTCACTGCACTCAGTAGAGTCCACACTCCATAACATGGTCTACTAGGCTTTGCAAGCCCCAGCCCCAGCTCCTTCTCCTCCATCTTCCCCACTTGAACCCTCTGCCCCAGCCATACCGTAGGGTAGTGGGGATCGCCCCTGGTCTGCTGTGCTCTCTTCTATGTGGGTCATCTGTCATGCTCCCCTTTTTCCCTATGATTAACTCCTACTGGTCTTTCAGGGCTCAACCTAAACACCTCCTCCTGGAAGCCTGCCTTATAATCTCTAAGACTGTGTTAGGTGGTCTCACAGCAGTTTACCCTTATCACAAATGTGCTCTCAACGGCTGTTTGAATAGCAGCTTGAATATACACTTCGAGGACAGAATTGTATTACTGCATGCCTTGGGCCTCTTACAGGGCCTCAATTATAGCGTTGTACTCAATGATGCTGAATAACTAGATAAACAAAAGCTCAAAAGCATGTTCCCGCCTAGGGTCTGTGGCCTTAGTAGAGAATGGAATCCATGAGCCCCTTAAGCATTAAGCCCATAATTCTGGCCTCGTTTGTGTTCTAACCTGCAAAGGTTAGTACCTGGGTTCACAGAAAAGAAAAAAAAATCCACCTTTAGGGTTCTATGGATGATCATAAATGCCCCCTAGCAATTTAGCTGTGTTCCTTCTAATTCTGGAAGGCTTGACTTGGCCCTATCTCCACATCAGGGCACAACATTTTCTAAGCTAGACATGAACCCCTCTGGCGATTGCATGCTGCGAGACTGCACAATATAAGCTGAATCATTACTATTTATAAGCAATCTTCCACGTTGAGTCCTAGTAGGCTACTTAGTTCACTTCTCTCCCTAGGAGATAACCAAATTGTCTCCAACCAGCACTTTTTTTGGGGGGGGAGGGAGGGTCTTCCCAGGCAACAATTATGTAGAAGTGGTAGGAGTCAGATAGTGCTATCAACACACCTAAACACACCCCCCAAATGGGGAGGCATCTGGACTTCTGGATGCCTTTAGGATGTGTAAGCTCCTATAAGGTTTTGTACTTTGACTCAATATCATATTTGGCCAAGGCTCTTTCCTGCTTGACTTCTGAAGGCTAGCAAAGAACAAATAGAAACTTTACATAATCCAGAATACAACAGATGGTTCTATTTTATTTTAGAAATAATTTATTGTGCTTTTTTCCAATTATAAAAGTAGTACATGCTAATTACAGACAATCTGATAAATACAGAACAGCATAAATAAAAATATAGAAATCATTTCCAACAAGAGATATCTCCACAAACATTTGGAAAGTTATTTTCTTCTATGCTTTCTCGTTACAAGCAATGAATATGTATATATAAGTGTGTGTGCGTATGTGTGTGTATGTGTGTATTCCCTTGAACAGAACTGGATAGTACTGCTTAAATTTTGTTTCCCTTTTTGTTTTTTTTTCAGAATATAAAAATGAAAGATACTTGCAGTAACTATTTTTTTTTTTTTTATTTGAGAGAGAGAGAATGAGAGACAGAGAGCATGAGAGGGAGGAGGGTCAGAGGGAGAAGCAGACTCCCCGCTGAGCAGGGAGCCCGATGTGGGACTCGATCCTGGGACTCCAGGATCATGACCTGAGCCGAAGGCAGTCGCTTAACCAACTGAGCCACCCAGGCGCCCTGCAGTAACTATTTTTAACTTTACAGAGATGTATGAGGTCTAAAGTGAAAGCTCCCACAACTGCATTCTTTGGACACAACTGGCATCAACCAATTTAATGGATTCCTTGAGAACATATACTTACATGTGTCTAATGTATTTATTAAACAACATTTTTTTTTTTAAGTAGGCTCACAACTGTGAGATCAAGACCTGAGCCAAGATAGAGTCAGCCACTCAATTGACTGAAGCCATGCAGGTGGTCCTTAAACATTTTAAATTCATTTTAATTATAACTAAATTACCATGACCTTAATATCCTTCAAAATATCATTTTATAACTATGTAACATTCAAAATTATTATGTTGAACCACTCCCTTATTATTAGGGGTTCAATTTTTTAATTGCACAGAATGCAATGAACATACATAATTTATTGTAAGGATTTCCTATTTCCTGATAAAATCCTACAAGTGAAATTACTGGACCAAGAGCTGTATGTATATTATCAGGACCTGATGTATAACATCAATCTACCTTCCAAAAAGGTTATACACTCAGTAGTTATGCATGGGTGCCTTTTTTTTTTTTAAGGTTTTATTTATTTGAGACAGAGAGCGAGAGGGAGAACACAAGCAGGGGTGAGCAGGACAGGGAGAAGCAGGCTCCCTGCTGGACAGGGAGAAGCAGGCTCCCTGCTGAGCAGGGAGCGGGACAAGGGGGGCTCGCTCCCAGGACCCTGGGATCATGACCTGAGCCTAAGGCAGATGCTTAACAACTGAGCCACCCAGGTGCCCGGAGGATGCCTAATTTTTTTATTTTTATATATATTTTAATTTAATTTAATTTTATTTTTTTAAAGATTTTATTTATTTATTTGAGACAGAGAGAATGAGAGAGAGAGAGCACATGAGAGGGGGGAGGGTCAGAGGGAGAAGCAGGCTCCCTGCCGAGCAGGGAGCCCGATGCGGGACTCGATCCAGGGACTCAAGGATCATGACCTGAGCCGAAGACAGTCGCTTAACCAACTGAGCCACCCAGGCGCCCGGAGGATGCCTAATTTTTTTATTTTTATATATTTTTTAATTTTAAAAGGCTCAGAGGTGGGGGCGCCTGGGTGGCTTAGTCTGTTGAGCTTGAGACTTGATCTCAGCTCAGGTCTTGATCCCAGGGTCCTGAGTTCAAGCCCCACCTTGGACTCCACGCTGGGCTTGAGCCTACTTAAAAAAAAAAAAAAGGCCTCAGAGGTGGTATAACTACAAAGCAACTACTGTACCTTTAGATTAAATGTTTAGTTTTATTCTCTTGCTATTGCTAGCATTAATGGAGTTCTTGCTTGTTTGTTTATTTAAAGTTTATTTGTTTTAGTAATCGCTGCACCCAACGTGGGGTCCAAGCTCACAACCCGGAGATCTAAGAGTCATCCGTGACTGAGCCAGCCAGGCGCCCCTAGAGTTTGTTTTTCACAAGTTTCAGACCTGCCCCCCAACATTTATTATAAACATTTTCAGATATACAAAAAGGCTGAAAGAATGGTACACTGAACATACTGAACGCACCGTCTAGATTCTACACGTGACATTCCGCTGTATTTGCTTTTGCCTATCTGCCACGCATCAATCCCCAGAGGTTTCTTTTTTTTTTCCCCAGAGGTTTCATTTTTAATATACAAGCTCTTTTTAGATGTCTATTTTTGTTACGTCCCCAGGTTCAGTGCCCTGAACTGTGGGAGGTAAATGTGAGGAAGTGCCAAGATGGCAGTCTCCCTGAGCTCCTGAGAGGCTCGGCCCACAGGGTGGGGGCACGGCTTCAGGTTCTAACCCTGACCCCACCATAAGACCTCAGTTTTCTCACCTGTAATATCGGAATCCCATCATCTTTGGTGAGGATTAAAAGCACAAATAGTGGGAGGCACTCTATAGCGACAGCTGAGATGGCGGAGACGCTTTTACTCCCTCCTAGTCTCCCCTGAATGCCAAGCCCAAGTTCTGGAGGCCATCTCAGGCCCCCCACGCCCATCTTTAGTCCACCTTAGACCCTCAGTTCTAAGCGATTGTAAAATGGGGGCAGGGTCGCCCAGAGGGCTACTGACCTGAGTCTGAGGGCCGCGACAGCCCCACCCAGCCCACCGTCCGGGACTCCTTCAGGAGGCCTGGCTCCCTCCCTCCGGCGCCCCGCACGCAGAGTTACAGCCCGCGGGGCCCACACTGGCCACTACCCGCGTCACCTCAGGGAGTGCTCACAAAAGCCTGTGAGGTAGACAGCGCTACGAAGGCAGAAAACTAGAGGCCCAGGAGGCCCGAGTCACTTTCCCATGTCCCGGCCACTTGTCCATGAAGCCGGCGAGGGAACTGCCTTCAGAGAATTCTAGAAATCGAACCCAATTCGCCCGACTCCAAGCTCTCCCTCTCTTTGCCCCCGGGCCCGCACGCACCTACAGGGGGCGCCGGCCGGCACGCACGCGCAGTCATCGCAGCCGCGTCCCCTTTAAGCCGATTCCTTTTGCTTCCTCCGACCCCTTCACTTCCGCTCCGCCGTTCCCACAATGCAGTGCGGCTGAGCGCCTCGGAGCCCGCGGGGACGCTGCGGGGGGACCCCGGCTGAGGCGGCGGCGGCGACGTGGGCTGCGGCGGGCCCGCGGCGTCGGGCGGTGCGGATGTCGGGCTGGGCGGACGAGCGCGGCGGCGAGGGAGACGGGCGCATCTACGTGGGGAACCTTCCGACCGACGTGCGCGAGAAGGACCTGGAGGACCTGTTCTACAAGTACGGCCGCATCCGCGAGATCGAGCTCAAGAACCGGCACGGCCTCGTGCCCTTCGCCTTCGTGCGCTTCGAGGACCCCCGGTGAGGCCCCGCTCCGCCCGCCCGCCTGAGGCCGCGGGTCCCGGCCTTCCCTCCTCCCTCTCCCCTCCGGGGCCTCCCCTCCCCCCCTCCGCGCAGACCCCTCACGGCGCCCCCGGGTGGAGGATGAGGCCTCCTCTCACCGCAGGCTCCGGCCGTTCCTTGCTCCGTCGTCACTTCCTCTAGGATTATTATTTTTTTTTACTTTACTTAAAAACACAAAAGCTGGGCGTTTGGAGGGCTCCGGCCCGCCCAGACCGGCCTCGGGGATGGTCCATACGATCATCCTCTCCCTCACGGCTGGAGAGACACCCTTCAGGGGAAGCGGCCCGGAACCAGCCGGGAGAGGACTCGGTGAGGAGCAGAAGTGGCCATTCGCCCCTCCCTGCCCACCCCTCCCCCCAGCCAGAACTCGCCGTTAGGGGGGAACACCCTGCGGGGCGGTGGTCGCCTTTGGAGGTCGTAAAGGGGTCTCTGTGATGGAACAGATCTCTATCCGCGCGCGCCCCGCCCTGCAAGGCCACGACCTCGTCCTTATAAAAGCACCAGGGATATGGAAAAACTTCTAAAACGGTCTGAGGGGGTCTCTGATTTCACGACACTCCTCTAACGAGGGAGGCACCGCTAGATGCTTAGGGCCCCAAGCATTTGGAAGCTCTCGATCCCTAAACTGGCTCAAAGGGCTCTTTGTGATTTTGCAAACTTTGTCGACCTTGCAGCCAGAAAAGGCCTGGGAACTTTCAAAACTGCGGTTGATGGTTCTTAGAAGCCGCCGCATGGACTGGTCACTGCACTTGGGGTAAATAAGAGCCCACTCTCTTTTCTAGCAGTGACCCAGGGAATGCTTTACCTAGTCTGCGCCCCGCAGGCTTCACTACAAGGACTGTCCATAGGGTGTCTTGCCTACCTGGTGTGGTGGTATAGGCCAAGGAGGGCATCTGAGGACAGGGAGGTAGGAAGCACCCTGAGGCTTTGATGACTGACAAAGCTCATTCTTAGCGCCTTGCCATTTGCCTCAAAAACGGAAGTGGGTATTTTCACACCTAAACTGGAGAAGGTTGCACTGTAATCTTCTGTAACACTTCCAGTGTGTTTTTTGAACATTCACCACGTGTCAAGTACCACTTCAGTATTTTCAACAACCTACAAAAGAGGTAGCGTTAGCCACATTTTACAAATGAAGAAACTGAGGATTTATTTTATTTTTATTTATTTTTATTTTTTAAAGATTTTTATTTATTTATTGAGAAAGATAGTGATAGAGAGCATGAGAGGGGGAGAGTCAGAGGGAGAAGCAGACTCCCTGCTGAGCAGGGAGCCCGATGTGGGACTCGATCCCGGGACTCCGGGATCATGACCTGAGCCGAAGGCAGTCGCTTAACCAACTGAGCCACCCAGGCGCCCGAAACTGAGGATTTAGAGTTGCTGATAAAAAGAGAATGCTAGTAAGGGATCAAGGTAGGATTTGAACCCCCTATGCTGCTCTTTAAAACACAAACAGTGTATGATATGCTACATTGTCATCTCTTCCCTCCTTTCTTCCGTAATGGAAAAGTTGTCTTTTAATATCACTAGATGCCAAGTTTCTAGCAAAGCACTGCACACATAGTATCATATTTAATCCTTACAATAACCCTGTGAGGTAGACATATTACTCACATTTAAGAGATGTGAAAATTATATAAGCATTTATCCAAAGATGGCTTCTAGTCAGTAGCAGAAAAAGGGTTTGAACTTGTCAATCAGTATTCAAAATCTGCACTTCAACCCTAGCAGTTCTGCCTCTCCTTCACTTCATTGTAAATATAGCCAGGGTTGCACTGGTCGTGGCCCTCATTGCTTTTAACCTTGTGACTAGAATCTTGATAAGCAATTATGTGCCTGTGACAACTGAATGATGCCTTCATTAGTACATCTTTGGCTCTGCTTGTCCATCCAAGCTCTGAGGCCATTCTTTCTCCAATCCAATACTGGAGAACCAGCTTGGTTCTCCTAGAGCCCTAGGGAAGACTGAAAGTAACTGCATGGAATATTTCCTCTTTTGGCAGAACTGTACCCAGAGAGTGGTCTTCACAACTTAAGTTTTCCAAACCGTGATGAAAAGGTACACTAGAGTTGCGAATTTCTCACAAAACACAAAGCATCTGTCTTTTGAGCCTGATTTCTTTTTTTTTTCTTTTGAAGAGTTAATTTTTTGTTTTTTTGAAGATTTTATTCATTTATTTGACAGACACAGCAAGAAAGAGAACACAAGCAGGGGGAGCGGGAGAGTGAGAAGCATGCTCCCCGCCAAACAGAGAGCCTGATGTGGGGCTCAATCCCAGGACCCTGGGATCATGACCTGAGCTGAAGGCGGACACTTAACGACTGAGCCACCCAGGCGCCCCTGATTTCTTTTTAAATGAATTTTTCTTTCTAGAGACTTAATGGTACTAGGCCTTGTTGAAGAATATTAAAGGACTAGTGTGTGCTGGGCATTTTGAGAAACTGCTCACGGGGTTAGAGAAATAAATATACTGGTGAAATCAAATCCTCTGTCAACATCTTTTTTTTTCTAAATTAGTCCTCTTATAAGTCATCTATTTACCCCTTTATTATCATTCCATACCTAGAAAACCGTGTGTGTGACAGTTGTAAAGTTTAATTTTAATATCATGAAAGGTCTTCACACAAAACCAGTAGTGTATCAAGACTTTTATTTTTCTGACTCCAGGTTTCCCTTTTATACTTGTTCCTCAGGTCCCTCACTGGGAAGTCAGCCTCCTGAGCAGCACTAACTCCAAACCTTTCTTTGCAGAGATGCTGAAGATGCAATTTATGGAAGGAATGGTTATGATTATGGCCAGTGTCGGCTTCGTGTGGAGTTCCCCAGGACTTATGGCGGTCGGGGTGGGTGGCCCCGTGGTGGGAGGAATGGTCCTCCTACAAGAAGATCTGATTTCCGAGTTCTTGTTTCAGGTATGTTCCTTTAAAACTGAATGAGATGATGCATGTAAAATACTTAGCACACAGTCTGGCCTCCAAGAAATGTTAGTTGTTACTCTTCAGTGCATGGGACATGTGGGGCTTTCTTTTCAATAGCCTGTGCAGTCTGAAGACCTGCCGTCTTGCCACTGAGGCAGGTATCTTGCAAATGAAACTTCAGTGGTAGTGTAGCCTTGGTAGAACATCAACTTGCTTCTTATAAAGTTTTCTAGTGTTGAGAGGGAAGATGAGGGCAAAACCCTGTGAGCTAGAATTCTATAGAGATGTTTTCTTTTGTAATGTACTTGGTATCAGACTTGGTAGACATTCCAGGAACCAGATTTGAACTACTGCCTAGCCTTGGATGCTGGAAAAGGCCAGATTTTGGTGGTGGCTTTGGAATTATATAAAAAAGAAAACAAAAAACTTGGGAGTTTTAGGGGTTGTACTGCAGAATACAGAATGAAATGTCTAGTGTTGACAAGTGATGAAATGCCAAGCTCAGAGGTTTATGCATCTTTTCAAAATACTAAAACAGTGGTAAAGACCTGGGGCCTTCTGCACATTGCAGGGGCATTTTAGGACCATGGTGGAGTGAAATGTATTGAGAAACCTGGCACTTTCTTAGATGTGAATGTCACACAGTTACAGCAGACCCCCATGGTACTTAGGAGTGATCCTCTCAGTATCTGCCTATCTTGTGTCCCTTTGTAATTTTTTAACCCCAGAACTCTATTCCCTCCTTCAGGATGTCATACATATCTTTTTTTCTCTCCATGCTGCTCTGAAATCCTGCTTAGAAAACTATTAGGAAATGGCTGCAATCCTGAGCTGTGAGCGGTAAACACAGCCTTTGAGAGCAGGAGCACATTTCCCTTTCATGACATCAGGTAGGGTTGTATAATTCCCGACTAGTTGTAGCGTCTGAGTCTTACCTTTTCCCCCACTGTATTGAAGAATGTTGGTGATCTTTTGAAAGGTACTTTGTTTAGTTTGTTAGTCATTGACACCTACAAGAAAACAAACTTTAGATTTTTGTTGTGTTGTCACCTTCGGCTACGCCTTGGTTACTTTCATTGGATAGTTTCAAAATTCCCATGTCCACGGGCGCCTGGGTGGCTCAGTTGGCTAAGCAACTGCCTTCGGCTCAGGTCATGATCCTGGAGTCCTGGGATTGAGTCCCACATCGGGCTCCCAGCTCAGCGGGGAGCCTGCTTCTCCCTCTGACCCTCTCCCCTCTCATGCTGTTTCTCTCTCTCTTTCTCTCAAATAAATAAATAAATAAAATCTTTAAAAAAACCACAAAATTCCCATGTCCTGAGAACCCAGTCAAGCAAGAGATAATTGGTACTGATAAATTTCATAATGGAGAAAATTAGAACTCAAAGTCTTGGGAGTTTGATATTAAATACGAAGGCTAAAGAAAGGCTATGAATTCTCAGAGATATTAAATCTGTAATGGGGTGGACTTCTTGCTCTGTTGGAAGAGCTTGGTCTCTGGAAGATTAGCCTAGGACCAGCTTCTTATGGTGATTTACCACACATACTTTAGTACTCTTCGCTGGTTTTATGCCCCTTACGATTTGTGATTTGGGGATCCTCAGGATTGTAAAGTAATGATTGATGAAAAAGGGAACCTAGGTATTGCTGGCTCTTAACAGGTCAGTTAACATGGCTGAAGGATATGGCCTTTTATGTTGTCCATGCCTAGGACTTCCGCCATCAGGCAGCTGGCAGGACCTGAAGGATCACATGCGAGAAGCTGGGGATGTCTGTTATGCAGATGTGCAGAAGGATGGAATGGGGATGGTTGAATATCTCAGAAAAGAAGACATGGAATACGCCCTGCGTAAACTGGATGACACCAAATTCCGCTCTCATGAGGTGAGTTCCCACCTTCTTTTGAGCTTGCACCTAAGCCACTCCACCTGAAGCTGACCTAGCAGAAGTAGGAACAGGCCATGTGTTTGCCATTTGATGACCTCACAGTACCATTAAAGATGTATCTTAAGTGGATGAAGCCAAGGAATTCATCGTGCCCAAACCCTTCAGGGTCATGACAGAGAGGAGTCTGTAGTCATAGTGTTTTTAACCTGGAGAGAATACTGGTGCAGTCTGTCATAATGTGGTGAGCTATTCTGTGATACCATCCCTTTCACAACTGGCTTAATCTGTTATGTACTTCTGTGAACCTAATTATTATGGTTGTCTCTCCTCTGGGTCTAGTCTGGGCTCTGCAAGCCAACCTCATCATCTCAGCTCTCCTAAGGTACTGCGTTGTGCCAAGTTATCACTTATTTTTCCTTTCCCAGAGTAATGCATTTTCTTACAATCACCTTATCCTCAGGACTTAGTTCTTGATGTTTTTCCTTTCACGAAGGCAGCCGCTGCTTTAGATCTCTCAATTTGATTCACATCCTGACTATCCCTTTGATATCACTGAGATAAGACAGCAGACCCAACTGGACATTGCTTTTTCTGGTTATCTTGTCTTGACTTACTATGGGGTTTAACTATGTCTGGGGTCCATTTATTTCTCTAAGGAGTCATATAGTTCCCTAATTTTATGACTTGGAAAGTACACAGCTTAACAGTGCTTTTGCTCAGACTGAATTTGGAGCAGAAACAAAACAGGATCTGGTCCTCAGTTATACTGCAAAGCAGGGCCTCAGTAAGGATAAATCTAATTACTGACTTCACCTAGGGACTTATCTGTCCGACTTCTTTCATCCTAGCATTTTTAGATCCTCTGAGAGTGTTGGCTGAGGGCAAAGGGCACAGGCCAGCCTGGACATGACTCCTCTGCCACTTAATAATTTTTTAGCTGAGCTATGCTCTGAACCTTGATTCCTTGATATGCAGAATAGGAACAATAATAGCACTGTCTTGTAAGACTTGCCAAAAAGCTAACTTACGAAGATAACTGAGTATCTAACCCAAATCCTGACACCTGAGAAGTGTTGAATACAGGTTAGCTTCTTCCATAGGTATTTATCCAAAGATGCATATATGAAGTGGCAGAGGATTGAATTGTATGACCTCTGAGATCCTTTCTAGTTCTTAGATTCAGGGGTCAGTGGCAGTAATTCAGGTATGTTAACAGTAGTGGCTAGTATTTGAGCATTTACCATATGTGAAGTTGCCATTTATTATTTGTGTCACCCTGGACCAGATAAGAACATTGTTTTCCTCATTCTTGAAATGAGCTGGTAAGCATACCTATCTCATAGCATTATTGTGAGGGTTTAATGACATAACATCATGCCAGAAAAACAGTAAGTGCTCAGTACTTAATTATTATTGTTAGGTAGCCATGTTAGGTATTAGTGTGCTGTATTCTTCTGGGTCTTATTTTTTCCTGTACTCTTTGTTTGAATTGCAGGGTGAAACTTCCTACATCCGAGTTTATCCAGAGAGAAGCACCAGCTATGGCTACTCACGGTCTCGGTCTGGGTCAAGGGGCCGTGACTCTCCATACCAAAGCAGGGGTTCCCCACACTACTTCTCTCCTTTCAGGCCCTACTGAGACAGGTGATGGGAAATTTTTCTTTATTTTTTAGGTGAACTGAGCTGCTTTGTGCTCAGAATCTACATTCCAGATTGATGATTTAGTGTCTTAGGAAATTTTTTTAATTTTTTTTTAAGGAAATAAAATACATAATTTCTACCAGGGCCATATTGGCAGTGAAGCATTTTAAACTGCAGAAATTGTGGTTTTGGTTCAGAAATAAGTTGTATATTTTTCACCCCTGATTATGGGAAAAAAATCAGTGCTGTGTCTTTGTGGGTTGCTCTACTATGGAGATCAGCAGTTACTGTGACTGAGTCGGCCCATTCTGTTTAGAAATATATTTTAAACGTTTAGTAATTGATATGTGTGGTTGTCCTTGATTAAGTTAATAGATTTCACCAAACAGGAACACTGATTAAAAAGAAAAAAGTAATTGAGTTGTAGTAGCAGCAGCTTATACCCAGTTGGTAAGGAGCAGAAGTGGATAACTATTTGGGGACAAAGATAGTTGCTATGTTGGTGGTTTGAGAATTTCAATCCCAAGAGTTGCTTCAGGATTATCTTATAATTCAAGGCCAAGCTTATAAATAAAGCTGCCTTAAAGAAGAAGGGAGCATTTAAGATAGGGCAAAGAAATGGAAAGAATAAAACAGACTTTTTAAAGTTGGCAGCAGCATAAAGATCATTGGAAGATTTTAAAACCAAATGTGGCAGTTTGGGGGGGGGGGGGATCTCTTTAAATTTTGGTTCTATCACTTCTTTCCGTAAATCTGTTTCATTTATCCTTGGTATCTGAACTTTCTTAAAACACAAAACCAAAAAACTCCACTATCTTGGATTCTACTCAATTCAGTAACCATGGTGGGGGTGGGGAAGTTACTTTTTTTTCCAGGCCTGGGCTTTTTTTAAAAAGCCACTTTATTGAAGTATGATTAACATGTAAAAAGTTGTACTTACTTAATCTATACAACTCCATGAGTTTGGGGTTAAGTGTGTATCCATGAAAGAATCACCACCATCAAGGCTATAAACATATCCATCACCTCCCAAAGTTGCTTCCCTACTCCTTTAAGATTTATTTGTGGTAAGAACATTTAATACAAAATCTACCCTCTTGGCAAATTTTTAGTGTACAGTACCATACTGTTAGCTATCCCAGGGCTATTTCTGACAGGTTCTTTTCAGAAAAACTGTAGCTGTGGCTAGCATCCCTTTTGCATGTGATCACTTTGTGGGATAGTGGATGATTGTAGGTTAGGAGTTCACAAGCTGTAGAGTCTACTTTGAATACTCTTCACACTTTAGGAGAAAGTTAGCCTTCTGCTGGGAACAAACAGCAGAGTGGGTACCCAGGAACAAATCTGAATTTGATAAAGATACAAGGTTTCTTGGATTGACAGAAACAGCAACTAAAAAGTACAACACCTGTTGTCACATAGTGATCAGATGCACTAATAGTTACATCAATAGAAAAATTCACTTAAGTGCAGTTTGGTAGATAGTCTCTAGAGGAGATAGAGGAGGATGACATCTTAAATACTGAACAGTCTGTGAATAAATACCTGGAAAGTAACAATACCTCTTCCAGTAGCAGTAGGAACTCACTGCCTTGTTTGGGCTAGATTATTTCCCAATTTTGTCTTCAGAGAGTTATTAAAAAATACTTAACCATCAGTTTTTTTCAGGTGACTGAAGAAAGTTGGAACATTACTGTTCACAGTAACGAAATACTATCTTTGGGCTTCCACGTGTTCACAGGGTACCCATTCCCAGAACAGCTACTCAGTTGTGTGAAAAAGGCTCCTGTTCATCCTGCTTTGGCAAAGAGATATTACCTGTTTGAAAACAGTAACAAAAAAGAATGTTATAGCTGAGTCTGCTTCCCAGCTGGTTCTACTGAGCTAAGTTATCACTTGGTTTGTGATGAAAAATAAGCAATGCAAATAAGTGTAGCTACTATCCTGTTTTTCTGAGTGTCTGAAAGAGTAACACTTGTAAGTGAAGCCTAATAAATGCACACTTTTCAATAAGGAGCAGAGACAGTTTAGCCAGTTCTATGCATATAGGAGTGGAAGGAAAGACTAATGATTGTGAATTCACTTTGTCTCAAGAAGCAAAGTCTGACACAAATTCTTTTTGACAAATAGCATATGTGATCAATGGCTATGTTTGCTAAAATAGTGACAACTATCAGATTCTGAGAGAGATCATAAAATCTTTTTTCTCTTCCCAGTTAATTTGAGGTGGTTTAGTGAATCAGAGGCATGATTTAGAGTCAAGTCCACAATTTTCTAAGCTTTCTTTCCCATTCTTGCTTTAAGCAAAGCTTTCCTTTAATTAGCTGGTCTTGGTCATAGAGGTAACCCCTGAAGGGGCTGGGGGACTGGTGTTTGTCTGTGAGGCTAGTTAGAATGGTTCTCTGAGATGATCGGAACCTGAGGCTGGTACTTGGAAAACCAGCTACCTGAGTGCTCAAGCTAGTCCCATTCCCAAATATCCAGAAGGGTGCAGCAGGTGTCTGCAGAGGAGATTAAAAAGTTCAACCCACCCAAGACTGGATTTTAGTATTAGCCCAGAGTTATTTTAAGTTTTTATTTAAAATAGTCACAGTAAATTTTAAAGATGCAAATCTCAACACCAAGGTTGCAAAATGATGGCTCACAGGATGCATCTGGCTTGCAGGTATGTTTTATTTACATGGTATTTTTTTTTTTTTTTTAATCTTTGAATTAGTTCCCATACTTAAAATTTGGGAAATACCACACACACATGAAAATGCCAGATGTCCGGGTTCTTGGGGAAAATGGGCTCACATTACTGCCTGGCACTGAATGAGAAGCAGTGAGTGTTAGTTGCCCCTTCAGGCAGAGCTTGAGCTCAGGATTTGACACCATATACACACCTCCCCGCCCCAGTCCTGTTTTGCACATTCCTATTACAGACTGGCCCCTAGAGGTGCATGTGACCCCTCCAGTCTACTGCCACCACCTACACTTTTTTTTCACTGTTAATATATGTGGGGTTTTTCATTCCACTTTTATTGAGAGATTGAGATACAACATTGTCTAAGTTTAAGTTGTACAACCCAATGATTTGATATATATATATATGTACAGCAAAATGGATTAGTTAACATCCATCATCTCACATAGTTACAACTTTTTCCTTGTGATAAGAACAGAATACAGTATTGTTAACTACAGTCATTCTGCTGTATGCTGAAGTTTGTACCTTTTGACCACCTAATTCCCACTTTATACTTCTTAAAGTACTTTCATGTAGCAAATCCGGACCGTACAGCTCCTACTATATTCTTAGTTCACCTGAGGGACAATCTGTTAATAAGCCACTTTGGGGAACACGTACCTGGGGGGGCCACAAAATACTCCTCCACAACTCGATGGGCATTTTGTAGTAGTACTTCAGCACAGTTGCCTTCTACCACATTGTCAGATCTCAAGTATAGACATCTACAAAACCAGAAGCTCAAGGTTACCTTCTCAAAGAACAGGCTTCTATAGCATGGGTGGAGAGGGTCAAGAATGGGAGAAAATGGAGCGGCATATTCTTAAGTTATGGTCACTACTCAAAGATGGAGGAGCTATTGTCAATAGTCGACCAAATAACAATCTACAGTTTATAGATTCTCAACCACTCAATGAGGTAAGTGGTAATTACTCCTGAGGACTGGTATGTTCAACAGATATTTCTGCATGATTACCATGGGTAAGTTGCCTTTGGTGGAGACAGGTAAGGCAATTACAATATGATGTGTTTAATAGGTAAGCAGAGCTTGCCAAGGGAGTAGAAAGGGGCACCTAAACCAGCCTGGGTGAGGAACGGGTACTCAGAATAGGTGATGTCACTGCTAAAGGATGAGCAAGAAACCGATGGATTGGTGGGATGGGAAATGGACTTCCAGGCAGGTGAAAGAAACTTGCTCAAGAGTGGATAAGTGACTTAGACAGTAGGTCCCAAGTGACGGGACTGGAATTGGCACAGTTCTTGTGCCCCTAACATGAGCTGTTTTTTCACAGCAGCCACCTTCAGGGACATGGAGGTGCCTGCCCTTGCATAGCTGAAGAATATTCCACTATTCTCTCGGCCTGGTGGCTTCATTAAAATGTCCAGATGGCAAACTAGTGAAACCAAACAGAGGTTGAACATATCTATGGGGCTTTACTGCTGTTTCAAGGTTTAAAAGTGCATGGCAAGATAGCTGAGCCTGCTTCCAGATACTTGGGCTGAAAAATAAGCAGTCTGCTCAATCACTGATAGGGGAGCAGCCAAGCTCTTTCTGCTTTGAGCCAGACAGACTGAGGGCTAAACCTAATGGGACAAAAGGGCAAGGATGTGACATGAACATCCAGGCAAAGGCTGCAGAGGGTGAAGTTGTCATGATAAGATTCTTTTAGGAAAGAACTTGTTCTGTTTCTTTTGTGGCACCCACCCTAGGGCTAGATACAAAAGCACTCATGGTACGCACTGTAGAGAGCTGCAGTCTATTCCAGGATCTGGCATGCTTAACTCTGTGGCCTTGGACAAATATGGATCTTCCCAGACCTTAACTTTCTTGCCAAAAAAGTAAAGGTTGCACTTTTTTTTTCTTTTCTTTTTAAACCATATGGGGGCCTATGAGAACTTGGAGAACAAAATAAAAATCCTCTGTAAAGGTGACCATTGGACCTTCTGGAGTTTGTATTTCTGTTGGGTGGTATAATGAAATCGCTAAGAGCTTGGGCTCCTGAGTCACAGATAAATTCAAATCTTAGTACCACACATGGCACATGTGCGAGTTACTTACCCTCTCCATGTACCTGTTTCCTTATTTGTGGAATGCTTCCTAAAACTGCTGGGAAGAGTAAGTGTTAAAGAAGATCTGATAATTCTCAGGACCTGCATTCTCACTGCAGTAAGAGGTGGGTACTGAATAGCACCTGCTCCTTTCAGAAAGTGCACCTGGGCACACCTCAGTCACCTCTCCTCATTCAGAGTATACCTCCACACTTAACCTGCCGTAAGCACACAATACCTGCCTAGCCCCTACATACCGGAGGCTGATTGTTCCTGGCGCTGGGAGAGTTTGATGCAGTGAGACTCTACTACCACCAACAGGTGGTTAAAAGCTACTGCTGCTCCACAGATGTAATAGCAAATGATTTATTCACTCATTTGATAATCAGGTTTCCTATGTAAGTAATGTTTTCCAGAAAAAATTCACTCCCTTAAATGCCACACATTTTCACCTAGTTATACTGTTTATGATGGAGTTGTTTGCAGAAGAAACTCACACCTTCCTATTTTCATAATCATAGGCTACTGAACCCAGTGTCTCTGTGAGCGTGGCACATCAGTGGTTCACTTGGCAAGTTGCTTAACTTTTCTTGACCTCAGAATCATGCATAAAACTCCAAACTGGACCAGGTGCCTATCAGTTGCTGACTGACTAAATGTCTATCTCACTTCCTCTTTCTCAGGGTTCTACAAGAGAATTTTAGCCCAAGTACTATAGGACACCCATTTTGATAATAAATTGACTATGGAGGGCGCCTGGGTGGCTCAGTTGGTTAAGCGACTGCCTTCGGCTCAGGTCATGATCCTGGAGTCCCTGGATTGAGTCCCGCATCAGGCTCCCTGCTCGGCAAGGAGTCTGCTTCTCCCTCTGACCGCCCCCCTCTCGTGCTCTCTCATTCTCTCTCAAATAAAATCTTAAAAAATAAATCAACTATGGACTAATATAACTATGGGATAGATAATAAAATATGGGCTAATATTAATTATATACTATCCTGGGAAGCACTGAAAAAAATCACTTGAATCTTTATGTGTTCTGGTTCAGATGAAATCCTGGTTGAGAAAGGCTCACAAAGCACTTTAACCAGTAACTGTGGGAAATGCTAATAAAAAGCAATTTAATGGAAAGCACTATGGCAGCACTGGAGAAATGCCTTTCTTTATTGGCCCTTAGACCAGATAGAACCACTCTGCTGCTGGTGTCAGGCTGCCAGGAGTCATTTCTCTGGGCACCACTCTATTTCCATCTACAAGCCTTTTCCCTCCTTCCTAATTAATTTCTAGTTTGATGCAGACTGGAATGAGAATCAATTTGGCTAAGAATTTTTGGTTCAAATAAGATTCTGAGGGACATCCTAGGCACTGAAGAAGTATTTGGCTGCAGTCAGAGATATCATCTGAGTCAGTCTCTGGAGATGGGAGAAAATAAAGGTTCTAGGGGTTGACTTTTATTTATTTTTAAAGATTTTATTTATCTGACAGAGAGCACAAAGAGGGAGAAGCGGGTTCCCTGCCAAGCAAGGAGCCCGATGGTGGCTCGATCCCAGGACCCCGGAATCATGACCTGAGCCTAAGGCAGACACTTAACTGAGCCACCCAGCCGCCCCTAGGGGTTGACTTTTAGACGGCATATCTAAAATTTATTTTTTATTTGTCAGAGAGAGCGAGAGCACGCGCACACAAGCAGGCAAAGGGAGAAGCAGGCTCCCTGCTGAGCAAGGAGCCCGATGTGGAACTAGACCCCAGGACCCTGGGATCATGACCTGAGCTGAAGGCAGACACTTAACTGACTGAGCCACCAGGTGTCCCTTGGACGGCATATCTAGAAGTATATTTGAGAACTGAAGCTCTGAATTTCAAGTTCTGGATTCTCTTACTACACATGGGAAACTCTGGGGCATGTTACATAAGCTTTCTGTGCCTCAGTTTCTTCATCTATAAAGGAGATACTAGTATCTACCTCCCAGGGTTGTATGTGATAATTCAGACAATGCATATAAAATCTTAGCGCCTGACACATAAAGGCACCAAATGCTTTTTAGCTAAAACCAAAAGATAGGGTATTAATGTGCCAAGAGCTTTCTAATAGCCAGTCAGCGCTTTTACACCTAGTGTGGGCTAAAACGGTTTAACACTTGTCTTAACTGGGTTCCATTTCAAACATGATTCAGTGAGGCAATATGTTCAAAAAACAAAGTCCTACAAGTGCTACATCTCTAAAATGGAATAATTAAACTGGTTTCCAAGTTTATGGCAAGACTGCAGATCAATGAATATGAAGTCACTATTCCAGCTACCAGATCCAAATCCCTCATCCTTTTCACAAACTCTTCCCTGAGTAATAGTTGCATTTCTTTACAGTTTCCCTCTACACGATCTGGGAAATGCTGTCTCCTCTTTGTGCTTCTATTCCCTCCTTTCCCAAAGATATTAATGAAGAACATTCAGTGGGGTGCCTGGGTAGTGCAGTTGGCTAAATGCCTGACTATTGGCTTTAGCTCAGGTCGTAATCTCAGGCTCGTGAGATCGAGGTCCCCATTGGGCTCTATGTTCAGTGCGGAGTCTGCTTGAGACTCTTGCTCCCTCTTGCTCTGCCCCCCTTCTCTCTCTCAAATAAAATCTTTAAAGAACATTCAACAAACATTTACTGAGTGCTAGGTGTTAGATACTGAGCATATGATGAGTAATAACAGATATGCTCCCTGGAACATGGATGAGCAGTAGGAGAGGGACAGAGAAATATTACTCAGATACGGGATGCCCGGCTGGCTCACTCAGTAGAGCATCCAACTTTTGATCTCGGGGTCATGAATTCAAGCCCTACATTGGGTGTACAGATTACCTAGGAAAATAAATAAATATATAAATAAATAGTACTCAGATGTATAAACACATGTAAAATTACAGCTCTATTGAATACCATGAGAGAGCCACAGGTCCTGAAATGGAGCCTGACTTGATAGAGAAGAATCTGAGGAAGAGGCAGTTGAAATCTGAAGAAAGAAAAAGTAGGCAAAAAAGAGTAGTGGCTGGGATGAGGTAGGGGATTCTAAGAAGGAAATAGAATGGAGAGCTCGAGGAATTGAAAGTTACAGCCCTATCCCGGAGGTGGGCAGGGGCTAGGTTAAATGATGCTTTGTAGGTTATGGTAGAGCTTTTGTCTTTATCCTAAAGAACACTGGAGAGCCACCTGAAGAGCCTGGGTAGGAGAATAACCTCAAATTTCTATTTTGGGGGTGCCTGGGTGGCTCAGTCATTAACTGTCTGTCTTCGGCTCAGGTCATGATCCCAGGGTCCTGGGATTGATCCCCGCATCAGGCTCCTGCTCAGTGGGGAGTATGCTTCTCCCTCTCCCACTCCCCCTGCTTGTGTTCCCTTTCTTGCTGTCTCTCTCTCTCAAATGAATAATAAATAAATCTTTTAGGGGCGCCTGGGTGGCTCAGTCGTTAAGCATCTGCCTTCAGCTCGGGTCATGATCCCAGGGTCCTGGGATTGAGCCCCACATCAGGCTCCCTGCTCTGCGGGAAGCCTGCTTCTCCCTCTCCCACTCCCCCTGCTTGTGTTCCCTCTCTCGCTGTGTCTCTGTCAAATAAATAAAATCTTTAAAAAAAAAAAAAAACTTTAATAAAAATGTCTGTTTCGAAGTGCTATATAATTTTGGAGAAACACTGACTTATGTAGATTTGAGCATCAGATTACAAAATAGAGAAAGAATGTGAAGGAATCAAAGACTGGAGGTGAGAATGGGAGGCTAGCAAGCACTTTACACAGAGGTTATGGTTACAGATAGGTCTGGTTCTCCTAAATGGTGCAAATGGCAGCTAATCTTTTTTGCTCCCATCTATATTAAGAATATTTTGTTTTTAAGTTTGTTTTTTTTTAAGTAGGCTCCATGCCCAGCATGGAGCCCAGTGTGGGGCTCAAACTCATAACCCTGAGATCAAGACCTGAGCCAAAGTCAAAAGTTGGACACCTAACTGACTGAGCCACCCAGGCATCCTAAGAGTGTATTTTTTTTTTTAATCCCATCAAGGGGGCACCTGGGTGACTCAGCTGAATGTTCGACTCTTGGTTTCGGCTCAGGTCACGATCTCAGGTCCTGGGATCGAGCGGAGAATTGGGCTCCCCACTCAGCGAGAAGTCTTCTTGTCTCCCTCTCTCAGATCCTCTCCCTCTCTCTCTGATCCTTCCCCTGCACACTGCACTGCACTCTCTCTCAAATTAAAAAATCTTTTTAAAAAAACCCCATCAAGAAAAGGGTAGGACAGAGTTGTAGACTGCCTCTGTCTTTTAGAGCCACATACCCATCCTTCCCAAGAAACTGTAGTCCTAACCAGCAAACAAGTCTGCTTTTCAGAAAAGAGCATTTTCTTTAAAAATGTATTAAGAGGGCGCCTGGGTGGCTCAGTTGGTTAAGCGACTGCCTTCGGCTCAGGTCATGATCCTGGAGTCCCAGGATCGAGTCCCACATCGGGCTCCCTGCTTAGCAGGGAGTCTGCTTCTCCCTCTGACCCTCCCCCCTCTTGTGCTCTCTCTCTCTCAAATAATAAAATCTTTAAAAATATATATATATAAATAAAAAAAAATGTATTAAGATTTCGGGACGCCTGGGTGGCTCAGTTGGCTAATCATCTGCCTTCGGCTCAGGTCATGATCCCAGGGTCCTGGGATTGAGATCCGCATTGGGCTCCCTGCTTAGCGGGGAGCCTGCTTCTCCCTCTGCCTGCCTCTTCCCCTGCTTGTGCCTGCTCTCTCTCCGACAAATAAAATCTTTAAAAAATTAAAAATGTATTAAGATTTGGCAAGAATTGGTAGAAGGGGGGAGAGGCTGTGCATCCTTTTAGTATAATATTCCCAAACTGCTTTGTCAAAGACCTGCTCCTTCCTATTGCACTACACTACATCACTTTTTGTGTTACTACTCTGCTCCTTTAGGCATTTGTGTTTTGGCCCTCAGTATAAGATGAAAAGTTAGAACTCTCTGTCTGCATTTCCACTTTCTTTTAAAACTAATTATTGTTACAGTTTCTTGCATGCTCTGAGGGAACAAAACAAAACTTAATGCATATACCAGAATATGTCAAACAGGTAACACATTAAAGTATTGATAATCCCATACACAATGTTCTGAACTTTGCCTTTTTTATTAAATATATCTTTTCATATCAGCATAGTTGTTTCATTACATTTATTTATTTATTTTAATGGGGGGATATAATGTATCCTAAGTTTTTTTGTTTTGTTTTTTTTTTGACAGACACGGCGAGAGAGGGAACACAAGCAGGGGGAATGGGAGAGGGAGAACAGGCTTCCCACAGAGCAGGGAGTCCGATGCGGGGCTTGATCCCAGGACCCTGGGATCACAACCTGAGATGAAGGCAAACGCCTAACAACTGAACCACCCAGGCGCCCCAGTTGTTTCATTATTTTTAAACAACTGTCAAATATTCCATTGTATGATGATGTATTTAGCCATGAAGGACACTTAGACTGTTTCTGTTTTTTGTTTCTTGGGGTTCAAAAAAATTTTTTTAATTTAAGTAAACTCTACCCCCAACTGGGGCTGGAACTCATGACCTGGAGAGCACAGCATGCTTTATGGACTGAGCCAGCCAGGTGCCCCTTGTTAGCGAGTTTGTTGTTGTTTTGTATTATAAACAGGTTTGGATACCGTGAACACTCGTGCATACATCTTGATGCACTTTTACAGATGTTTCCACAGGGAACCACTAGGTCAGAAGATATGTACAGGCCATATTTTGAGACAGGAATCCAACAAGTAGGCAAGTCAAACATGAGCTCACATTCTATTAACAAGAGACAAATCACCAGAAATAAGATAATCAAGAAATAGAAGAAAATCCAACAAGATCAGGAGTAGGTGACTGTTAAGGGAGAAGATACTTGGAGGAGATAAACTAAGACCTGCCAAGGAAACAGGCTGTCCAAGGAAAGGGGAGTAGCAAACGCAAAGATCCTAGACAAGAAACAATTTGTCATGCTGGAGAAACAGTAAGGAAGCTAATGTAGCTGGAGTAAAAAGAGCAGTATGCCCGAGTGGTAGGCAGGGACTCTGTGAAGCAAGGCCTCAAAGGCGATGATTAGCAGTTGGGACACGGTTCCTAGTTACACTGGGAGGCCAAGGGGACTTTAAACGGAGTGACAAGATCCATAATGAACAAAGGAAAGCATGAAAACACTTACCCGCGGGGTGACCGTGGGCAAGTTCTTGCATCTCGCTAAAGCTCTTTTCCCTTCTGTGAAAGGACACACTAATCATCGCCACCTCAAATGGCTGCGAAAGCGCCACAGGCAAGGCTTGGGGGTGCGCAGCCGCGAGTGTTTACCTGTCCTCCAATACTGATTCCATGGGCTCCACGCCGTCCGTGTCCACGGCGCGGAGCCGGTCGGCAAAGGCGATGGCTTTCTCCAACCGTGCCACGGCCTCTTGGCTGCCGAAGTCCACAAGCGCTAGACGCTCCAGGTGTTCGATCACCTCGGCCGTGACCCTGCCACTACGCTGGGGGGATGAGGCGGAGAATAGGGGTCACGGTGGGGCCTGCTCCGCCTCCTGACCTGCTTCACCACCCGCTTAGACGCCCCCGGACTTTACCTGAGGATCCGCCTTGGAGGTTAAGCCCCGGCGCCAGCCCATCCAGGACCGAAGGCCCAGCTTCACCGCCCGCGCCCGCATTTCTCTCTTCAGCCGCCGTAGTGCGTCCTCGCGTAAAGCCGACGACGCACTTAAGAGTGACGACATCAGAGCGCGCCGCGACTGCCGCCGCCGCCATGAATAGCGTAGGGGAGGCCTGCACCGACATGAAGCGCGAGTACGACCAGTGCTTCAATCGCTGGTTTGCCGAGAAGTTCCTCAAGGGGGACGGCTCCGGAGACCCGTGCACCGACCTCTTCAAGCGCTATCAGCAGTGTGTTCAGGTGAGCTCTTAGGTGGCCAGGGCCCTTTCGTCTCTACCCCCCGCCCCTGCTTCTCTCTGCGGTGTCCCCGCCACACGCGTAGTATCTCGCGGAGGTTGGGATGGGGAGGGTGAAGAAAAGCCTCAGTGAGGACAGTGGCCGGAGCTGTTTCCCCACCATCACCACCAAGGCCGCCCGGTATCTCTCTGAATGACAAAGTTAAATATTTTGACAATGCTTTACATTTTACCGAGCACAGAAACATCCTTTGGTTCATTTGGTGCTCCTCCTAAACTCGTAAAAGTGGGCATAGTTGTTGGTATTTTATACATGGAACGTTCCCCAAATAGGAAGTGATTAGTTCAAGTTCACCAGAATCGTTTCCTTGATTTTTGCGGTGGTGCACTATTCCACTATTATTGTTGGGGGGCGCAGAGGGGTGTTAGTCTCTCTGGCGTGTTAGACATGAGGGTCTCATTTTGTTGTTGTTACAATTCCTTCTTTGGCTTGCTGTATCTCTCAACCCGCTAGGAAATTTTCATTCTAGTTCAATGAATGTGAAACTGCTTTGGATTTTAAGAACCGCACTGGACACAACACTCCCAATTAGTTAAGTTAAAACATCCTCAGGGTAATTCCAAATTGCTGGATATAGATAGGAAAGTGAGGCTTGCTCAAGGTCACATAGCCACCAAGTCCTGGAACTCAGATTTGAATTTGTGTCTGTCATAACAGAGTGGAGATAACTGTTTAAATTCCACATTCCACATCTGAAACACTGACAATTCCTCACAACTCCTTTCCAATCTCTCTCTCTGGTCTTACATTTAATTTCTCTGTAATGGTACTCAGGTTAAAAAAAAAAGTAGTCAAGTACAGTACAGTAAAAAAAGTACAACCCAGTCATGGTTGGGTGTTCTCTTGGTCTGATCTGATTTACTTTTGTACCATCATAGTTACAAAGTTTGGTCCTTAAGCTTCACATAGACCTGTGTCATGTGTTTTCTTCTCCATCAGAAAGCAATAAAGGAGAAAGAGATTCCCATTGAAGGACTGGAATTCATGGGCCATGGCAAAGAAAAGCCTGAAAGCTCTTCTTGACCTTGACAGTCACCTTGAAATTAGACTCCTCCAATCAGGAAATTGAGGACACTGGATTTCGACAATTAAGGCTGTGAAAATAGCCATCGATTTGATGAGTTTAGGAGGGAGGAGTTTTCTTTCCTCCTTGATTTCCTCTCACTTGTAAAAGATGATGAACCATCACTCTTTGCTATGAGATGATTTCTCATTTGCTCTGGCATCTTGCAGGAACTCCATGTGCTTAAACTGAATGACTTCTTGGGATTATGGTTGCAATACTTGGTCTGGGATCAGCTTTAAATATCCTTTGTATGTAAATACTGATAAACTTGTCAGGATGATCAGGGTTGCCTGACCTCTTAAGTTTTGCTGCAAAGGACATTAGGTACATTGTACTAGGGTTATTATTCATGGAAACAATTGGTAACGATCTCTCTTTTCTCTCAGGGAGCTAAGGCTCTGAAAAGGGATCCCAGCACAACAGTTTTAATCAATGCTTGGGAGCACGGTTTTATTTTTATAATAACAACTTTTAAGATTGCTGGTGGACTGGGTTAGCCAAGAGGAAGACAGCTTTAAGAGTTCTCTGCCTTAAGAAGAGGGGTCAGATTTCTGATTAAGATGTGAAAGCTTGAAGAATGTTGCAGTACACACCATTTCTGAGCTCATAGTGTAGTTTAGGAATGAAGATCCTTGGAGTAACAATGGAGGAAGATCCTAAATTGCAAAGATTTGCTGTTGCCAGCTTTCAGCCCAAATTAAGCAAGCCAACCTGTATTATCATTAAACTGGCAAAATGCTGCATTTAGTTAAATGGGAGAAGTTTGTTTTATTTGCCTTGTGTACCTATCCTGCCTGTAATGTTTGTAATCATGAAGATGGAATAAATTGTAACATTTAGTTTCATTATTTGCCCCTGGAGAACTCAGTGCACTTTACAGAACAAGTATTACACTGTAACCCCACATATCCCATATGTACACTGGGGAAAGTTTTGTTTTATAATTTAAAGGTGAAGAAAAAGTGAAAATTTATCTAAGGTAAATAGTATGCTAAAACAACTAGAAACCTCACTGATTTCTAAAGTTTATTCCCACAGTAAGCTACACAAATAACTTAATATGCTTCTATACCTGCAAAAAAATGTCAGGATCAGGTGAGCACTTACACACTTTGGAATGTCACGTAGTCACCAAATTGCATGTCTTGAGTAATTTGGTTCAATTATATATACCCAATATAGTAAGAAACAATTTACAGAAGATGGAAATTGTATTAGCCTCTCTCCAATTTACCAGTGACCACTTCATATTTAACATGACCAGTCCTTAATGTCATTTCAATATATTCTACATTTACATTTTGACTGGTTACGGTCCATTCTATACATGGATTAAAAGTTGGATACTTGAAATCCAGCTGAGGGAGGCCAGGCAGCAAGCCAAAGTAAAGTACATCTGTCCTGAACTCAGACTGACCACAAGTACAACGGTTCTTTGGGGACTTGGAAGTACAAGCACAGACTGCGCAGTTAGATCACAAAATGGAAAAGGGAGGGGCGCCTGGGTGGCTCAGTCGGTTAAGCGACTGCCTTCAGCTCAGGTCATGATCCTCGAGTCCCAGGATCGAGTCCCGCATCGGGCTCCCTGCTCGGCAGGGAGTCTGCTTCTCCCTCTGACCCTCCTTCCTCTCATGCTCTCTGTCTCTCATTCTCTCTCTCTCAAATAAATAAATAAAAATCTTAAAAAAAAAAAAATGGAAAAGGGAGCAGGGATCCTTTTCTCCCTTTCTGTAAAAGGCTTTTATACCCTGTGTGTCCATATGCCTCACCTTTGCAGTACTAGTTTACTGTATGTTACTATGCAATACCAAAACCTGGTAGCTTCTTGAATCTTACTACAAAACTGTCTGGTTGAGCCTTGAGAATAAAACCACTCCAAGCCAACCATGTTCTTTCATTGTAACTGCTACTGAGGGAATAATTTCTTCTGATTGTTCTTTATTTTTTTTAAGAGAGGGAGAGAAGAGAATCTTAGGCAGGCTCCACACAGTGTGGAGCCCGATGCAGGGCTCGATCTCACAACCCTGAGATCATGACCTGAGCTGCAATCAAGAGTCAGACACTTAACCAACTGAGCCACCCAGGTGCCCAATTGTTCTTCATTCTATTTTGACTTCATCCTGCCCATAAAGTGATTCCAACTATCTCAGCTACTTCAAAGATTTTAAATTTTGAAGAGAAATTAAATGCTCTGTAAGGGTGACTTTGTTACTCTTACTATTGTTTCTCCCTAACTCTTAATGCTACAGGAAGGTTTTAATTCCAGAAACAAATAAAGCTAATTGCTATATGCAGAAATGTGTCATACTGCCTTTATTTCTCCAAAAGTTTCTGACCCTTCTAACCTTCATGGTGCTGAGAGATGACAAGGTGAGAACTTGACACTTTGGAGCCAATTACCTGACCACAGGGAATACTCTTCAGCAAATGCTGGTGGAATGGGACAAGAGAAAGCACTTCTTCTGGAGAGTCAAAGATACCTCTTTCAGATGTAAATTGCAGGTATTCTACTCAATATTTTTACCACCCAAAGTCTGTCAGGACCCAATCTTGATACTTAAATTAGCTCCATTTATGGTCCCTTTGCTTTACCCACTCCAGGCATAAGAAACCAAGGACAAGCCTATTATAAACACCGTTATCCAGAGGCCTGTACAAGGCAGCCATAAACCTTCATTATAGAAACGAAAATAACAATGCTGATTTTGGAGGGAAAAACACCAAAGAATGCAACTCTCAGATCATGGACCAATCTAAGTTATTTATTTAAGCCATCTCCTGCCGTAAGCAAAGGGATGGAAGATCAGTATACTGGTCATCATTTGATACAAGTAAAGAAGGTGAGCTTAAGGTCCCATAGATTTTTCTGGTCCGTGTGCAGAGTCATGGTCCAAACCAGTGCTGTGGTCCCCACTGGGTGGTGGTCCAGGTTCTCTCTATTCATCTTCATAGCCGGTTGGAAGTGGATTCATGTGAGAGTTATGGAATAGAGTATGATTACCATCTCCCCAGGGAAAGGGCTGTGGAGTGAAGATGTCAGTTAGGCAATTCCAGAAGAGAATTCAGAAACAGCACTGCCATGAACTGCTTCAGACAAAGGGTGACAGACCATACATAAAAACAAAATGGTAGTTAGTCCTTTAACTACTGGCGTATTTCAGCCTTCCCATAATTTAAAGGAGCTCTTTTAACTTGCAGGAGAGCCTTTAAAGTAGGCAGTAGGAAAAGCAAGCTCAAGTTCATTATTCATAAGCCTCTCCCTGGCAACTAGTCTATGAGGGCAGTGTTTATGAAAGTGTAATCCTCACATCATCTGTATCAGAATGGTAGAGGTGGGTAAATGAGAGAAAATGCTTATTTAAATGCAGACTTTGGGCTTCACTCCAGATCTAAAACAAACCTCTGGATTGGAAACCAACCTACCCTCCTCAATTTTTTGCATGCTGCCTTTGAAAAACATTGCTCTAGGGCAGTGGTTTCCAAACCTGGATGATTTTGCCCAAGACACTGGGCAATATCTGGAGACATCTGGGAGAGGACATCTAGTGGGTAGAGGTCAAGGATGCTGTTAAATATCCTAGGACTCACAGGATAGCCCTTTGCCCCAACAAGAATTATCCAACCCCAAATGTCAATAGTATTGAGGTTGAAAACCATGGTATATGGCTTTTACATCTTTGTACAAGGGCAGGAATGGGGCTCAGACTCAAAAATTCTTTCTGAATCTAAGACTCTAGCTTAAGTTTCTATAAGGCCAGTCCTATCTTGGCTAAGTGATATAATAGTTATTAAAGAGCCAGCAGGGCCTCTTGTTAAGAATACTTACAACAAGCAGTGGAAAACAAATGATTACATCTACATCAATAGCAAAGGATAAAACAGTTGAGAAAATAACCAGCAGAGGTAGGAATAAGAGAAGCTGTTAGTCTCTTCATCATGCAGCTAGTACCTGCCAGATGCCCAGGTCCTAGAAGTGCGAACCACCTTCCGATTTTGCCACTCTAAGGGAGATTCCCAAACCTCCAAGTCTCATACAACGGACAACTGTTTCAGAACAGTATCAGAAGGCAGAGGTGGGATGGATCAGGAAAAAAAGGAAAACTGAAGGGCACTTATTGTATGACCTTGAAAAAGAAAACAAACGTGACCCCCCAAGTCTGTTACATTTCCATAAAACCGGAGAAAATAAAAATCTGTAAGAATTAAATGACAAATTCTACACGATTTTAGAGCATGAAGAACTCAGACTAGGCATCTGTAATAAAAGGAGAACGGATGCTCGAAGAGCCTACAAAGGCCTACCTTGGACCTGATGCGGAGATGGGGGTAAGCGACGAACTCGGGTCTCTCGTGCTCTCCGTGACGCGACTTCAGGAAGACATTCAGCATGCTCACACCCACGCCAGGGAGCGCTACGAAGTAGGTGAGAGCCTTCCACATGCGAGCTGCAAAGGAGGCACGACCGCTCAGGCCTGGTGTGGGGACCCCGCCCGGGTCTCAGCCCCCAACCCCAAGTCCTCAAGCCAAGGTCACATTCCTGCTCCGCCTCGCTCGAGTGGGGCTGAGGCCCGCCCCGCCAACCGCAGCTCCAGTACCTGAGCCCTCCTCGCCGTGGGCGCCACTCGACATAGAACGCCCCAGCTGTGCCCCGGAACGACCTAGCAGCCCAGACAGACGGGACACAGACACCGCCGCCGCCGCCATTTTCGACCTGGACAACCTCAGCGCCGGAAGCGGAAGTAGAAAATGGGCTGGGGGCGGGACCACAACCTCAAAAGCAAGCTCCTATTGGGCGGAGCCTTCCCACTTGTCTTAACGCGATGAGCCTGCGTACTCTGCTCTTGGCCGTCGGAGTCTAGTTAAAATCCCCAGAGCCACAGATCTTGAAGGAGCATGCGCTCTGCACCTCCCGTGTGCACGCCCCTCTCCCTGCAGTCCGCACCTTGGTGAGGCTCGGCGAGGCTAAGCGCGAAAGAGAGGTTTATGGAGGGCACGCTGGCGTCCGGAAGCGCTGTCTTCGTTGGAGTGCGCGGACAGCAACTGGAGGTTCTGAGCTCAGAACACCTCATCTGAAACGCCATTCCTGTTCCTCCCCGTTCTGTGACGTCACTTTTCTTTGCACGTGACATAATCGTCGTCATCATTATGTCTGTCTCCCCTACTAGAATATAAACTCTATGATGCCAGAGTTTTCCAGGGTACCATTGCCAGAGCCTGGAATTGTCCCTGGCACGTAGCAGGTACTCAGTACAAATGAATGAGTGAGTGAGTGAATGAATGAGTAGCAACGGGAACCAAAGGAGCCCCGGAATTGGTGCCAGAAGATCTGGATTTTAATCCTGCCTCAACATCCTTAACTTTTGGCTTTTTCCGTCACGTTAGCCTTCTCTCCATTAAAATTCTGTAAACAAAAATTAGCATGTTTTGTCTCTTCAATCTCCTTCCCCCAGTTCTTCCTTTTTCTTCCTTCTACTCATCTAAAAACAGTTTTAAAAATAAAAATTAGGGGCGCCTGGGTGGCTCAGCCGGTTAAGCATATGCCTCCGGCGCAGGTCATGATCCCAGCTTCCTGGTATCCAGCCCCGCCATCAGGCTTCCTGCTCAGTAGGGAGTCTGCTTCTCCCTCTCTCTCTGCCCCTCCCTCTTGCTTGTGCTCTGTCTCGCGTAAGTAAGTAAAATCTTATAAAATTTTTAAAAAATTAAAATAATAATAATAGAGGGGAAGGCAATGTGAAGACTGAGACAGAGATTGGAGTGATATGGCCACAAGACAAAGAAGCTAGAAGAGACATGGGATGGGTTTCTCCCTAGAGACCATTCGCACAGAGCATGGCCCTACTAACGCCTTGATTTTGGATTTCTAGCCTCCAGAACTGTAAGACAATAAATTTGGGTTTTTTTAGGCCAAAAAAAAAAAAGGTTCATAAGAGAAAATGAAAGGAAACTTTTGGATCATAGGTCCTTTTGAGAATATAATGAAAGCTATGAACCCCTTCCCCCTAAAATGCACCTGCTCCTAAGCACACAATGTTGGGGGAAGAAGGTACCATAAAGTATATCCAGAGACCCCCTAAGAGTCCTTGTGCCCCAGGTTAAAACCCCTGTGTAGGGGAACAAATAGGGACACTGTTGTGGGAAGACTGGATTCACATTTTGTTTCCATCCCTTACACCCTGTGTGACCTTGGGCAAATACAATACAATAAGGCTATGCAGTTTCATGAAGACAAAACTTTAGGATTGTGTTACTAGAGCATCACAATCTGATCTCGCATTAGATCTTTCTCTCTCTGAGTAGTCAGGGTTTTTACATATTATGGTACACCGTATGATACATCAGGATCATCAAATCCCTAGGCATCCTCAAACACAGCCAAAGGGCCACACTATGAGGCTCCATAGTGTGGCCGTAGAAAGGGTCCATGTTCAAGGATCAGGATATCCTGGGTTCACTTCTTTGGTCTGCCACCAGCTGTTTCCTCTTCTCTAAAATGGTAATGTAATACCCATTTATTCATCCTTTATGCAATAAATATCAGAACCCAGCTCTACCTTCAGATTTTACTCAGCCTCCATCTATAATAATGAGATTTCATTTAATAAATATTAACTAAGGTGCCCGCTATGTGCCAGGCATGTGCGGTAGTGCACATCAGGTGTAAGAGCTCTCTCATGTAACCTACATTCTAGTGTTGGAGAAAGGATTAAATGAAAAAATGTCTGAAATATATTAAAAATTCAACAAATATTCATTTTCTCATAGGGCTTTTGTACACTTTGCAGGGTGGTACTAAGTAAAGATTCTATCATGTGCTTGGCTCACAGCACCCATACTTAGGCATGATGCTTATGATGTTATTATCAGGGATGCTCACCATTTCCAAAGCCTTGGGTGACTGAGTTTGGACAGCCCATTAAACCAAAATCAACATGGGCGCCTGGGTGGCTCAGTCGTTAAGCGTCTGCCTTCGGCTCAGGTCATGATCCCAGGGTCCTGGGATCGAGTCCCGCATCGGGCTCCCTGCTCCGCGGGAAGCCTGCTTCTCCCTCTCCCACTCCCCCTGCTTGTGTTCCTGCTCTCGCTATCAATCTCTCTGTCAAATAAATAAATAAAATCTTAAAAAAAAAAACAAAAACAAAAACAAAATCAACAATACAAAGAATAACTAATATTTATTGGGCATTTATTTTGTGCCCATATCCATGGTAACCACTTTACACAAATTGTCTTCCCCACCTCACTAAGTGACTACGCCATTCCTCAAGTTAAACACTTTGGAGTCATCTTTGACTCTATTCTCTCTCTCTCTCCCTTCTTCTTCTCTCTCTCTCTCACACACACACTTTATATCCAATCCATCAACAAATCCTGCTAGCTCTTCCTTCAGGCACATCCAGAATCTGACCATTTCCTACTGCCCACTGCTACCAATTTGATCAAAGGTGTTCTCATGTCTCACCTGGACAACTGGAACAGTCTCCTGACTGGTCTTCCTGCTACCTGGTCCCCCTACTGTCCATTCTCTAAATGGCAGTCAGAAGGATCCTTTAAAATCTGTCAAATCATCTTCCTCCTTGGCTCAAAATCCTCCCATGGCTCCCATCTCACTCAGAGTAAATACCAAACTCCTTAGAGTAGGCTACCGAGTTCTCCACCCCCTGCCCCTAGCCACCTCTCTCACATCATTTCTCCTTGCCCCCTTGCCCATTTCACTCCAGCTACATTGTCCTTCTTGCCTTTCCTTGGACGAGCCACCCATGCTCCTGCCTGTTGCACATGCTCATTTCTCTGCCTGGGAGAGTTTTCTCCCAGATGGCCCCATGAATTGCTTCCTCATTTCACTCAGGGGTCGGCTCAGAAATCCTCTTATCAGAAAGGCCTTCCCAGACCACCCAGAAGTGAAATAACTCCTCCCCACCCTGACACTCTATCCTCCTTACTGTGCCTTATCTATCTTCATGGCACTTACCACCATCTGCTGGATTAAATATTTATTGGTTTATTGTCTGCTTTCCTTCACCAAATACCAGGGGGCATGGACTATGTTTTGTTCACCAGTATGACCCCCCGCACTTGGCACATGATAGGCACTCACTGAATATACATTAATCCCAACCAAGATCCCGTGAATCAGATACTATTCTACCCGCTTTTCATATAAGGAAACTGAGACTCTGGGAGGTATAGGAAATTGCCCAAAGTCAGAAATCTTTAGACAAGTGCTTTAGACCCAGGCAGTGTGGAACTCAAGCTAGTTCTTTTAACCTCAAATCCATACAGGCTTTGCTTTAGGTAGAATAATATCAAGCCCAAGAGGTCACCCTGTCACATTCATGCTGATCTGAGGCTCTGAAAAGAAAAGGAATAGCTATTTGATTTCTGACATCAGTGGGTTTGGAAAGAAAAATATTTCAAGTCGTGGGGTCCTTGAGAATGGACAGGACCATCAGATGTATCCTCAGGGTACTGAACTGGCAGTTCCCAGCTTGCACTGCCTCTCAGAGTGACCCCCCAGGGCACCAGGCCTCTCTGTGCAGGGAGCCTCCCCAAGGCCATGGCCAGCCAGGCCTGGATTTGACGTCATCCTCTCTGGCAGCTGGTGATGTTTATGCTCATGCTGAAGCCACTAAGGTCTCTGATGCTCTATTTCCTTGAAACAGGGAGCTGGCAGGTGGACATCCCAATACCAGGGGCAGCTGATGAGGGGAGGCATTGTAAGACTGGGGGAGGCTGCCTAGCCAAGGACAGGGCTTGCTTAGGGGAAAGCTTATCTGGGGGTATCCTGCCTGCTATTCCTAATGTGGCTTTTCCTAATAAGAGCACCTCCAGTTCCTGAGCCAATAAATATTTGTCTGCTAACAGACTAATCCTAGAAGGCACTGAAACCTTTTTCCAAAGCACACTGCAGGGGAAGTCAGGGTGTTATGACCACCACCTCTATCTTCTGAATAACTTGTCTGAGCTGTTCAGCATCCTTAGTTCCTTTAATTAGGGTCTCAACTGTGTCCCTGGACTGGGGTGACAGAAGTGACTCTCATAGAACACCCAGTCTAGAGGGAGAGACTGACAGGTAAACAGTTATTACAACCAGTGTGATGGGTTCTACAATGGGAGGCAGTGCAGCATGCACTTTGCTGTCAAGTTCAAGTCCCAGGTGAGCTACTTACCTATGTAATCAAGGAGAAGTCAAGTTACCTCTTAGATTCTCCACCTGTGAATTAGAGTCATTACAAGGACTTAACAGAATAAAAGTTATTAGCTGACATTTATTAAGCACTTACCATCAGGTTGACTGGGTGGCTCAGTCGGTTAAGAGTCTGCCTTCGGCTCAGGTCCTGGGATCGAGCCCCGCATCAGGCTCCTTGCTCAACGGGGAGCCTGCTTCTCCCTCTCCCACTCCCCCTGCTTGTGCTCTCTC
Organism: Mirounga leonina; assembly: GCF_011800145.1. Taxonomy (NCBI): domain Eukaryota; kingdom Metazoa; phylum Chordata; class Mammalia; order Carnivora; family Phocidae; genus Mirounga; species Mirounga leonina. Next base: position 16,116,615 of record NW_023270436.1, on the reverse strand, counting down.
TCTCTCTCCCTGTGTCAGATAAATAAATAAAATCTTAAAAAATATTTTTAAAAAACCACTTACCATGTCCTGGGTCCTTCACAGGTACAACAGTCCTATGAGATAGGTGCTATTCTTATCCCCATTTTACAGATGAGGAATCTGAGGTACAAAGGGAGGTCAAGCCATTTGCCTAAGTTTTACAGCCCTTTAAGTGACTGAGCCAGGATTCTAATCCAGAAAGTCTGGTCTTAAAGCTTGCACGTTTAATTACTGTGTGATACTGCTTCAATAATTCAAGTAACCTTAGCACAAAGTGAATGCTCAAAAATTGTTAACCATTATTATTGCCATGATTAGGGGACGGGGTATAGGGTCATGGAAGCAGAGCAGAAGGGCCTGGATTATAGTGGGGCAATCTGGGAAGTCTTTCTGTAGGAGGTGACATCTAAGTCATGGCTCCTTCCCAAATAAATATGAGTGAGTCAGGGACAAATTTGGATTGGGAGGGAGATAAGAAGAGTTTTCCAGGCAGACATCACCACAGAGAAAAGATAAGGGTACTGTATCTGGAATTCCAAACAGTGCCTTAAAGCTGGAGGTGTGAAGGCAGGGAGGGAGCAAGAACTTAAAGGGTCCTGCAGGTCGTGCTGAGTTAAGATTTTATCTGAAGGGTACTGAGAAGGCTTGGTTTTAAGCTAGGAGAGAGATGATCATCAGTCTTGCAATTTACAAAGATCCCTGACTGTAATGCACCTGGAGGTTTGCACAGGGGGCTGGCTGTGAAAGTTAGGGCAGGCAGAATAGCGTAGCTTGCAGGTTAGAGCACTGGATTCAGACCCTGAGCCTCCTCGGTTGACTCTCTTGGCCCTAGTCCTCCCTACTCAGGGACCTACAGCAAGGCATTTATTTTTCTGAGCCTTCTTTTCTTCATTTATAAATGGGGCCAACAACTGCCAATCTTCCAGAGCTATTGTGAACTTAAATGTGATAGTGTAGGTAGAGAACCTGGAATGTGGGGTGTGCACAGTGAAGGGTAACTATTATTTATTTCTATGGTTCCCCCAACCCTCTGTGTAGTTTTTGGAGGGCGGACCGCAGGTGTCATCCATCTCTTTATTCCCATAGAACTTGGTGCTCAATTATTTTCCCTTACTTGTCCCTGTTTGTGCTTATACACATATCTGCACCTGAAACTTTGCTGAGGCTGGCCCCTCCTGGCTGGAAGTGCCCTTCCCACTCCGTTGCCCATCTATGTCTACACACACCCCACCAAGTCCTCTCTCCTACAGGCAGCCTTTCCTGATTACATCGACTCCTTGCTCTGGTCCCCCAGTGATGTTTAAGCTCACTGTACCATGTATGAAGACCATTCTGTCTTCGTTTCCACTCTGAGCTCCATGAGAGCCTCTCCCCTTTTTCTTTCCTGATTCTTCTGAATTCTATACAGCTTGGCACAGAGCAGGCATAACAAAATGGTTAAGAACTCATGTTCTCGGGGCACCTGGGAGGCTCAGTCAGTTAAGCATCTGTCTTTGGCTCAGATCATGATCCTAGGGTCCTGGGATTGTGTCCCGTGTCAGACTCCCTGCTCAGCAGGGAGTCCGCTTCTCACTCTCTCTCTGCCCCGCCCCCCTACTTGTGTGTGCGCTTTCTCTTTCTCAAATGAATAAATAGATTTTATTTATTTATTTGACAGAGAGAGACACAGCGAGAGAGGAAACACAAGCAGGGGGAGTGGGAGAGGGAGAAGCAGGCTCCCCATGGAGCAGGAAGCCCAATGATGTGGGGCTCGATCCCAGGACCCTGGAATCATGACCTGAGCCAAAGGCAGCCACTTAACTGATTGAGCCACCCAGTCGCCCTTAAATAAATAAAATCTTAAAAAAAAAAAAAAAAAAAAGAACGAACTCATGTTTTCAGGGCACCTGGCTGGCTCAGGCAGAAGAGCATGCAACTTGATCTCAGGGTCGTGAGTTTGAGCCCCATGTTGCGTATAGAGATTACTTAAAAAAAAAACAACAACACTTATGTTCTCAGACAAGGCTGAATTAAAACCTGGCTCTGCTACTTTTACTGGACAAATCACTCCCCCCCCACACACCTTTTTTATTCATGTTATTTCTATGTCCAACATGGGGCTCAAACTCACAACCTCGAGATCAAGAGTTGCATGCTCCACCAACTGAGCCAGCCAGGTGCCTCTAACTTTCCTTTTCTGTGTCTCAGCTTCTTCATCTCAGAATGAAGACGATATTAGTACCTACCTACTATGGTTTTGGGGAGGACTGAATGTGATGATGTGTGTGAAAAATCTCAGCACCTTGCTCAACAAATAGCAATTTGCATTAAATTATTATTAACCTCCCACTGTTAAGTTAAAAGGAAAGCTGGCATATATTATGTGAAATATATCTCAATAAAGCTATTAAACACAACAAAGCAGGCTACAAAATGTTATGAAATATATGTTTCCACTTTTTGTAAAATGCACAAAGAAATACTGTAAGGACTATATTCACATGTTAACAGAAGTAATGTCTGGGTATTAATTTTCTTCTAAAATTTACTACAATGAATATATATTACTTGTGTTATAAGAACAAAGGCTTTCAGGGGCACCTGGGTGGTGCAGTGGGTTAAGAGCCCGACTCTTCGTTTAGGCTCAGGTCCTGATCTCATAGTCATGAGATCGAGCCCCCACGTCGGGCTCCGAGCTCAGCGTGGAGTCTGCTTGAGATTCTCTCTCTCCCTCTCCATCTGCCCCTCCATCTCGTGCTCTCTCTCTAAACTAAACAAATCTTAAAAAAAAAAAAAAAAAGCTTTCACGAAAAAGCAGATTATGAAGTTGCTACCAGCACTTCTGTTGCTGGTATTCTTCCCATCAGACTGTAAACCCCACGAGGACAAGGACCCCTTCGTCTGGTGCAGAAAAGGCACTGAACAAACATTGACACAAGGGTGACTGGATGGGGCGTCTCTGGCACTCGCGCCTGCAGTACCGCTTTCTCCCTGTAGGTGGCAGGCTCCGCATGTGCGGGTACCGCCCACGAGTCTGGACGGAGATGAATAGTGCCTGCGACCTTCAACGTGGCTGTCCCATCTCAGGATCATTGAAGGAGGGAGGGAGGTGGAACCTGCGAGAGGGATAGAGGGAGCCCGGCCTTTGCCTCAGGACTCTTTAAGGCCTTGCCTCTGAAATTTTTCCTGCATCTTCCCTAGATTGGAACAAAAAGAGAAAACTTCAATTCTTAGAGAATGTCCCCACCCCCCCCAACTCACCCCTTAGTGGGAGGCAGACAGGAGAGACCGAAGGGCCCCCTGGGTTGGGGATAGGGATGTTGGGGGAGGGAGAGAGAGAGAGAAAGAGAGATCATCCTGAAAATCTTCATCTTTGTAACATAATTCACAGGGTCCTGCACTTGGCATTGACAAACTGTCCCCACCCAGCAGCTCTTTGATCTTAGGAGGGAGGTGTGTTAGCATCCCCATTTGCAGAGGAGGGCCATTGTAGCTTAGAGAGGTAGTCCTCACTTACAGAGACCTCAGCTGTGTTTGATTCCAAATGCCTTCCCTCGACCCGACCCTGTGTGTCAAACTGAGATTACCCTTGGAGCGGGTATGTGCCCGTCTAACTTACCATTAAATTACTGATACTAATAGCATCTATTTAGCCTATCCTCACTGCCGTGCTGGCACTTGACATAGATTATCCCATTTAATTCTTCCAACAACCCATGAAGTAAGAAGCACTATTATCCCCATTTTACAGATGAGGAAACTGGGCCTTAGAGAAGCAAAAACTGACACAACTAGAGACAAGCTTGACTGAGGCAAGATCAAATGCACAGCTGTCTGACCCCAGTCTCTGCATTCAACCAGTACATGCGGTTTTTTTTTTTTTTTTTTAAGTAGGCTCTACATCCAATGTGGGGCTTGAACTCATGACTCCGAGATCAAGAGTTGCACACCCCACTGACTGAGCCAGCCAGGTGCCCCAGTACATACTTTTTTCTTAATAATTATTTAAGTATTGGAGTATCAAATAGGTAATACATCTACATGGTTCAAATTACCAAAAAATAAAAAAATAAAAATAAAAAAGGGAAAGTCACCTCCCATCCCTGTCCTCCAACTCAGTTTTGTTTTTTGTTTGTTTGTTTTGTTTTTCTTAAAGATTTTTTATTTATCTATTTGACAGAGAGAGACACAGTGAGAGAGGGAACGCAAGCAGGGGGAGTGGGAGAGGGAAAGCAGGCCTCCCGCAGAGCAGGAAGCCCGATGCAGGGCTTGATCCCAGGACCCTGGGATCACGCCCCGGGCCAAAGGCAGACGCCCAACGACTGAGCCACCCAGGCGCCCCTCCAACCACAGTTTTATTACAAAGAAGGTCACTTTACTAGAGATTTCTAACGAATCTTCTAGAGATATTCTGTGCATAGACAAGCACCTATTTCACTGCCTCTTACACACTCACCACTGATTTTCTAAAACACAGGAAAAACCAAGTCCTCTTCTAGAACTGAGTGTGAGTTCTCTTCACTGACTCCTCGGACAGCCAGGTAGGGCCTCCTGGGAGCACCTCCACCCACTTTATGTCTCAACCACATAGGTCTTCTCCAAGCCCTATATCATGTGTCATCTTCCCAGCCTCCTTTCTCCAGCTTCTCTCCAACTGTTCCATCTACTATGATCTCTTTGCCCTTTGAGGCTCCCCAGCCAGAACCCATCCCCCTCCCTCTTTGCCCCCAGAGGCCCTGCCAGCATCACTCTTCTTGCACATTTCATTTTCCTGTGTGTGATGGATGATTGTCTCCCTGCCTGGCTCTCCTACTAGATTATTAATTTCAGGCATCTCTTGTCAGTGGTTAGGTGGCCTGAGAACAGCATCACCATCCATGTAGTCCCCACACTAACAAACTAGGGATCGGTCTTTCTCATTGTCTCCTCCTCCTTCATTCTTACAACCAGTCAACCACCAACTGGATTTTACCTTAGAAATATCTCTTGGGGCACCTGGGTGGTTCATTCCGTTAAGCAACCGACTCTTGATCTCAGCTCAGGTCTCGATCTCAGGGTTGTGAGTTCAAGCCCCACATTGGGCTCCATCTACATAAAAAAAGAAAAGAAGGAAATTTCTCTCTTATCTTCTCCACCCCTGCTTTAGTTATGGCCACTGTTCTGTCTCCCCTGGACTATTGCAGTAGTCTCCAGGCTGGTCTCTCTCCTTACAGCTCACTGCCTCCAGTCTATTCTCCATTTAGCAGCCAGGGTGACCCTTCTAAAGTGCAATTCTGACTATGCCGCCACTCCACTTTGCAACCCTTCAATGGCTTCCTGTTCCCTTAGGAAAAAACCCTTATTCTGACCTCCACCGCCCTGAAGGATACAATCACTGTCTATCTCCACTATTTTCACTAAGGACGCATCCTCTGAGCTAGCCTTCTTTCTGTTTCTGTTTCCATTTTTATTTCCAACCTCAGGGGCTTTGCTCATGCTGTTTCCTCTGCCAGGAGTGCTCTTTCTGCTCCTCATCCCCCTAACGTCTAAGTAGCCTGGCAGCTCCATGACAGCAGGGACCTTGTCTGTCTTGCTTACTCCTGTATCCCAACACCAAACAGTGCTTAGTCAATATTTTTTTAAACAAGGTGATTCTACTTCTTTATTTTTAAAAGGATTTTATTTATTTACTTGAGAGAAAGAAAGAGCATGAGCAGGGGGAGAGGCAGAGGGAGAAACGGACTCCCCACTGAGTGGGGAGCCCCACGCGGGGCTCAATCCCAGGACCCTGAGATCATGACCTGAGCCAAAATCAAGAGTCAGATGCTCAACTGACTGAGCCACCCAGCGCCCCAAAATTCTTCTTTAAATTTTGACACAACTTTTAGACTCTACCAAGCAATATAACGTCATATCTGTTTTCATCTGACAGCATCATGCACTCTACGGCTAGAGCCTAAACTCCACCCAGGTAACCACCACACCCCTATGTCTGCATTTCCCATGACAGGCAGCACAGTAACAAATACGAATTGTCCTAAAAAAAAAATTTTTTTTTTACCTTGAAGATTTTTATTATTATTATTTTGCTCCTGTTGTTCTTCTAATGACGAAAGGAAATATGCTTGTTGTAAAAACTTGAGACCGAAATAAATTAGAAGGTAAAAGTCCCCCGTGGGCCCACCCTATAGAGCTATTGTTTGATTTAAATGGCACCTATAACCTTGTTTCTATTTGTAGACTTTGCAGCGGAGGAAGAGAAGGGAGCCTGGGCTGCCCATGGTCAGTTCCTCTCCTTAATTTCTAGGCCCTATCCGCTCCCTGGTTATGGTGGCTCAGTCGTTAAGTGTCTGCCTTCGGCTCAGGTCATGATCCCAGGGTCCTGGGATGGAGCCCCGCATCAGGCTCCCTGCTTGGCGGGAAGCCTGCTTCTCCCTCTCCCACTCCCCCTGCTTGTGTTCCTGCTCTTGCTATCTCTCTCTATCAAATAAATAAATAAAATATTAAAAAATAAAAAATAAAAGGATAAACCTAACCTGTGATGAAGGCCACTCTCACACTTCAATCAGACTCTAGGTCTCCATTCAAGTTTGAGAACATCGAATGAACTTGAACCCTGCAGCAAACTGATGCAATTAAAACACGTGATGAAATTCCTGGCCAAACTGAACCCAGGTTCATATCTTGTCTTCATCACTTCCTGTGTCGCACTCTATCTGTTTGCCTCTTTGTTCCTTGAACAAGCCAACCTCATTCCCACCTCAGGGCCTTTGCAATTGCTGGGCCCTCTGTCTGGAACCCTCTTCCCCTGCTTGTCCTGTGGTGTGCCTCCCCTTAAATATCAGCCTTCCAGAAGAGGCCTTGCTTGGTCACTTTCTCCAAAGGTGAAAAGGTGATACTTGTCTTTATCGCAAGTATCATTTTTTAAAAGAATTTTTTTAAGTTTATTTATTAAATAATCTCTACACCCAGGGTACCTGGGTGGCTCAGTCCATTAAGCGTCTGCTTTCAGCTCAGGTCATGATCCCGGGGTCCTGGGATCAATCCCCGCATCGGGTGGGGAGCCTGCTTCTCCATCTCCCTCTGCAGCTCCCCCTGCTTGTGCTCACATATGCACGCTTTCTCTTTCGAATAAATAAATGAAATCTTAAAAAGAAAAAATACTCTCTACACCCAACATGGGTCTCAAAGTCATGATCCCGAGGTCAAGAGCCACAAGCTTTTCTGACTGGGCCAGCCAGGTGCCACGGAAGTATCATTTTTTAAAAAGATTTATTTATTTATTTGAGGGGGAAGGGGCAGAGGGAGAGGGAGAGAAAGTCTCAAGCAGATTGTGTGCTGAGTGAGGAGCCTGACGGATTAATATCACTATCCTGATATCATGACTTCAGCTGAAACCAAGAGTTGGAGGCTTAACCAACTGCCCCTCCCAGGTGTCCCAAGTATCATTTTTTTAATAGCACAAATCATAACCTGTTTTTGTTCTGTTTTGTTTTTTAGTTTGGTTTGCTCTTCATCTCTTCCATTAGAGTGTTCTTTTTTTTTTTTTTTTTAAGATTTTATTTATTTATTTGACAGAGAGAGACACAGCGAGAGAGGGAACACAAGCAGGGGGAGTGGGAGAGGGAGAAGCAGGCTTCCCGCAGAGCAGGGAGCCAGATGTGGGGCTCGATCCCAGGACCCTGGGATCCTGACCTGAGCCGAAGGCAGACACTTAACGACTGAGCCACCCAGGCGCCCCTAGAGTGTGAGTTCTATGAAGGCATTTAATTTGTCTTTAGTTGTTGTATCCCCAACACTTTGCACTGTTCCTGGCACCTGAATGCTAACACCCAACATTTTCTGTGGTTCTACTGTCTGCTAAGCACTCTTCCAAGCATTTCATAGAAAAATTCAGTCTATTCTTTAAAAACAAAGCAAAACAAAACCTAAAGAAACTCACACAAAAAAAGAAAAACAAACCTCTTTGGAGATTGTAGGTATTATTATTAGCCTCCTTTGCCAGTGGAGGAAATTGAAGCATTGGAAAGTCAAGTAACATGTGTCCAAGGACAGGTAACTAGAAAGTGGCCAAGGGCAGATTTGAATCCAGGCTAGCCAGGGCCAGAATCCTGCTACCCACCTCAGTATGAGTTATCGATGTGTCATTCCATTGTTCATTCCATGAGTTACCAGGAGGGTCATTCCAACTGGGAAGAGATCCTGCAATTGTTTTGTAATAGAGTGGATCTAAGGAGCAGGTGTTCTCCGGGGCCCTTTACAAAGGAATTCTCCACTTATTCAAATGTCACCATTTGCTGCTAGATGCTAAGGACTCTAGATAGAAGGCCTTAGTTCAAACAAACAAAGGCTTAGCATTGACAATGGAGGTGAAAACAGCATCCAGATTAGAGGATGATCGGCTTCCACCCACCATTAGGCTGATAAGAGAAGCCTCTAACGTCCTGGGAGACCACACCTCCCGGCCAGCCCGAATTCTCTTCCACGCCCATTTTCTTCACCCAAGGTGGGATGAAGCAGATGCTTCTATCTGAGAAAGCATTGGGCAGTTTCTTCCTCTGCAAAGTCTTCTTAATAGCGCAGGCTAAGCCAGGCACCTCTTCCCCCAGGCTCCTGGCCTCACCATTCCGCTAGGTTGTAGCTTTCTCTCCCAGTTCCCCTGGCTGTGACCTCCCTGAGGGCAGAGACCAGCTTCTTCATTGCTGTTCCTCTTTCCTCTTGCCTTGTTCACTCTTGCTCACTCCTCAGATTTCATCTTAAACACCTCCTCCAAGAAGCCTTCCCTGGCAACCCCCACAATCCATATAGAAAACTTCTCTATGCAATGATTGCTTGTTTGCTTATCTAGGTCGCCCCTCCCTCCACGCAGGGGTTCCCACACCTCAGTGCCTATGACTTACCTGGGGGAGCTTATAAGATGCAGATTCCCAGGCTCCGACCTCAGAGAGTGATTCCAGAGACTGGAGTAGGGCCTGAGAATCTGCCTTGTAACTGCTCACACGGTGATTCTGGTATGAGGGGCATCAGAGGAATGATGCAATAAACAATCGCACGCTTGAGGGCAGGGACCATCATCTTTGTGAACCCCCATTAGCCAGTCTGAGCCTGGTACATCAGAGGTGTTCATACATGATTGTTGAATGAACGCTTGAATGAATGAATGTTTGCCAGCCTTATAATACCTTCTCCAGATACAGCAACTTGAGTTTGGCCTCAAAATAGCCACATGGAGGTCATAGGTTTATACTCTGCTGGAATGGGGGTGGGAGAGTGTTGAGTCTCCGCTGTCCACAGTGTTAAATTGGAAACTAAGGATGCTACTTCCTTACTTGCAACGCGAGCAACATATTTGATCTCTCTAAGCCTCGGGGTCTTCATCTGCAGAATAATAATAATAATAATAATAATAATAATAATAATAATGCCTGCATCATAGGGCTTTGGAGAGATGAAATGAGGTAAAGCTCTTAGCACAGTGCCTGGCCCAAAGTCAGTGTCCAAAAACTTCTGGATCCTATTATTATGGTTGTTGTTATCATCACAACTATTTTTTTTTAAGATTTTATTTATTTATTTGAGAGAGAGAATGAGAGACAGAGAGCATGAGAGGGAGGAGGGTCAGAGGGAGAAGCAGACTCCCCGCGGAGCAGGGAGCCCGATGCGGGACTCGATCCTGGGACTCCAGGATCATGACCTGAGCCGAAGGCAGTCGCCCAACCAACTGAGCCACCCAGGCGCCCTCATTACAACTATTTTTAAAAATATTTTATTTATTGGGGCACCTGGGTGGCTCCGTGGTTAAGCATCTGCCTTCGGCTCAGGTCATGATCCCAGGGTCCTGGGTTTGAGCCCCGCATTGGGTGCCCTGCTCTGCGGGAAGCCTGCTTCTCCCTCTCCCACTCCCTCTGCTTGTGTTCCCTCTCTTGCTGTCTCTCTCTCTGTGTCAAATAAATAGATAAAATCTTTTTAAAATATGCTTTATTTATTTATTTGAGAGAGAGAAAAAAAATGCATGGGGTGGGGGCAAAGGGGGAGGGTGAGGGACAAACAGACTCTCGTGCTAAGTGCAGAGCCCTATGCAGGGCTGGATCTCATGACCTGGGATCATGACCTGAACCAAAACCAAGAGTCAGCTGCTCAACCGACCCCACCACACAGGCGCCCCATCAGTACAACCATTAACATCAGAGCTAGAAGGGATCTCAGATCCTCAAATTCAAGAGCTTCCTACTCAAGGTTCCATAGATCCCCCCCTTTCCCAGGAAATCTATAGTGGGGGTTCAGGAGGCTGTTCTACGAACATCCAGAAATAGAGGACACAATTGTGTATGTCTGTTCATATTTCCTAAGAGAACCCTAGCTTTCAAGTTAAAGATGGAGAGACTGAGACCAGAGAGAGAAGGGGCCTTGCTCTAAGTTTCTTCATTCACTCGTTCATTCATTCGTTTAGTCACCCTTCATTTCTTCAACCAAGCATTGAATATTTCCCAAGGGCCTACTATGTGCCAGGATCCAGAGGTGAACCAGACACAGTCTCTAGTCCTTAATCCCTACCTCACACCCCAAGGCCTCTTGGCCTCAATTGATAAAAGCTCAGTGCTTGTATTCTGATTCCTTTGTTAACACAATGCCCTGGGGGTAAGTTAGGCACTTGGATTAAGTCTAAGTTCTTGCCCCAGTTTGAATGCCCTGCTTTACTCGAAGCCTTTATTTCCCTTCTCCAAACCTCATTTTCCCAGCCTGTAGAAAGAGGGTAATAAGGCCTGCTGCCCAGAGTAGTTGTGAGAGATAAATAGACTTGAAAGTGTTTTATAAACTGTAAAGTGCTGTGCCAATATTAGATATTACTGGCTGGAGAGAGATGAAATAGAAATCAATAAATAATTAGGAACTGTACAACCCCTTCCCTCTTTTTTTTTTAAATAAAATATTCTGTAGTAGGAGCTCTTATGTAATCTGATCAGATGAGTGAGTAGTTGGTAAATTTATTGAAAAAGCCCACTGAAACAGGAAATGATAAAAATAATACTTATAACCCTTAAATATTCTATTTTAATTAAAAACCTGTTGCTATATATTCATTCGCCAATCTTTTGATGTAGGGCCAAAGCTTTGTCTTTGGGCCTGATCTGAGCCAGCTGGTTGGAGTTTTCCCACATCCTTCTTACAGGAACCACTCCCCTGACCTTCTTAAAAGTTGATGTAGATCTGAAGGCCCTTGTTGTCCAGATTTTTAGAATTCCACCTCCATTCCCATCCGAGAGTCTTTCCTTGTCTAGACCACACCTAACCCAATGCACTTCCCCCACAATCAGTGGCTTATGACAAAAGTTTATTTTTTGCTCATCCTATATGACCATAGTGGGTCAAGCTGGGGCTTTGCTTCTTTCTTTTCTTTTTTCCTCTTCTTTCTTATTGATTTTGGTTTTGAGAGAAGTTTTAGATTCACAGCAATTATTAGCAAGAGATACAGATACTCCCTGCCCCAGCCCATGCATAGCCTCTCCCACTATCAACATCCCCCACCAGAGTAGTACATTTGTTAGAATTGATGAACCCACATTGACACATCATCATCACCCAAAGTCCAGAGTTTACATTAGGCTTCATTCTTAAGGTAGTGCATTCTATAGGTTTGGACAATTGTATAATGACACATACTAACTAACTTTTAAAGAATCTTTCCAGAGCACTCAGCTGGGTTTATAGAAACATCAGTTTTCTTTTCCAACTTCTGTGTTATCAATTTGTCACAATGTCATGATTTAAAAACAAGAATAACTGATTGAAGAACCAACCCAGCTGACTCTTGGGAGGCACACAGTCACATCGTTAAGTCATCAGGAGGAGTTAGTGGCTGGTCATACTGGGAATGAGTCCTCCAGCTGCTGTGGGCATGGCATCGTTCCGGGTTTTGCAGTAGGCAAGATGAGTGTTGGTTGATCCGGTGAGCCAGCTTCAGTGAGTTCTTAATCCAGTGAGTTAGTTAATCCAGAAAGCTTCTACTATACCACCTCGTATAACAAAAAGTCATTCTCTGAGTCATTTGCAAGACCAAAGCAGATTCCGTCCTTCCTTCTTATATTTTTTAGTTATTTTTCTGCACCTTTAAAATGGGTGAAAGGTTTTTTTTTTTTTTAGTTAATTAAGAATATACAGTAACATATGCCAAGTGCTAGATGAATATACTAGACTTCAAATTCTTTGAATTGAGCCCATTGTAATAGGATAGGTTGGACGTGACATAACATGCCTAAGTGGGATAATGACAGTGGAGAGATCCTGGTATTAGGCAGTGGTTCTCAAAGTGCACTCCAGGACCGGCAACAGCAATATCACCTGGGAACTTGTTAGAAATGCAAATTCTCGAGCTCCACCCCAGACCTGCTGCATCAGAAATTTAGGGGTGGGACCCAGCAATCTGTGTTTGAACAAGCCTTCCAGGGGATTATGGTGCTCCCTCAAATGAACAGATGTGTCCTATCCCAGGTTTATCACTTAGAGGCTGTGTGATCTCAGACAAGTCACTGCACCTCTCTGAGCTTGTTTCCTCTCTGGAAAATAGGAATGATCACAAACCTACCTTACAAGGAGATTGTGAAGATTAAGTGAGATAATACATGTAAAATGCATAGTACAGTGCCTGACCCACGGCAGGGACCCAATAAACGTTAGGAAGAGTCGATATTAGAGACTCACAAGTGGCGGCTCTAATTAGGGCTAAAAACATTTGAGAGAAATGGGAAAAGATGTGAGATGTTTTTAAATATTTCTTTTTTTTATTCTTATGTTAATCCCCATACATTACATCGTTAGTTTGTTTTTAAATATTTCTGAGCAGCTACACGATAGCAAGCATTTTGACCTCATTATGTCCCTTTGCCTTATCTAATAAACGTGTTGAGGTAGGTATAATTATACTCTCCCCCCTACCCAGATGTGGAGACTGGGTCTTGGTGAGGCTGAATGACAGCTAAGAAGAAGAGCTGGAAGTTGACCAGATCCATGTGCCCCATGTGTCCCAACCCACCCTCTGCCCCAAACAGATGCAGGCAGATTGGCGGCTCCCAGGGCCTGCCTCCCCCCACGCCCAAACCACCTGCCCTCTAGAGTCTGGCTGCTCTCCCAACCCCCCTGCCCCATGCAGGAGAAGACTTGAATTTCCTGCAGGAGTCATGGCAGGATTGCTTTCTAAGGTGCTCTAGAAGTCAGGACTTTCAACTAATCTCTGCTGCACCAGGATTTCCTGGTTCAGTAACCTGGCCCACTTCTGCTGCTTTGGACCCTCCTCCAGCTTCAGCCAACACCAGCATGATCCCATTTTGGACCTCAGACCAGAACTACTAAATGCATCCAATCATTAGTTCATCAAATATTCCACCTGCGGTGTGCCAGGCACTGGGAGTACAGAGATGAGCAAAACAGACATGGGCCCTACGTCAGAGAACCTGAATATTCAAATGAAGGACACACAGAAGCAGAGAAATACTATACAGTAGGGTCACTGCAGACATAGGAAAACAACCTGGCTCTGTGAGAGCCCAGTACAGGCACCTGATCCAGTTCAGGAGTGGGAGGTGAATCCTAGAAGGCTTCCTGGAGGAGGCGACCTCTGAGTTGGTTGAGAGGTGTTCGTCTTCGTGTTTCATCAATTTCTCATTGTGTAGATGGAGAAATGAGTCCAGAGAGAATTATTTGGCTCATTCATTCATTAAAGCAAGCAAACATTTCCCACGTATCAGGCCCTGAGCCTGAAGATACAGCGGCGAATGAGGAAACAGCCCTGCTAGAGGCCCCACACACCCAGGGGACCTCACCCACTGAAAGCCCATTAACGTCTTTGGGGGGGTTTTGTACTTGTTCTTTTTTTTTTTTTTTTTAATTCTATCATTTAAAAGTCAGGTTATTGCTGTATGCTTCACATAGAGTAAAATTCTCCCCTTTCAGTTGTAGAGTCCCGTGAAGTTGTTTTTCTTTCTTTTTTTGCTGTTGTTGCTTTGTGAGTTTTAACAAATACAGACGGTGCTGGGACGACTATCGTGATGAAGAAAGAGCAACATCGTTCGCAGCTCATCCGACTTCCTGGGTCCAAGATGACCGCCTGATTCACTGCGGAACCTGGGGCAGGTCCTCCCCTCCCCGAACCTCAGTTTCACCATCTGTAAAATAGGAATCATCAAGTCTCTCCCACAGGGATGATGTGAAGATGCCGGGCACACAGTAAGCACTCAATAAACACCCGTTGTTACTGGGATGTCCTTCTCCTTCTTCCCCGCTCTAGCTCTCTCAAGCTCTCCCTCGCTCTGGGTCTCTCTGTCTCTGAACATCAACCTTGTTGCTAGCTTATGCTTTTATAAACACTGCTACAATGAACATATTTGTTTATACTATTTACCTTTTCCCACCCCTGTGAATATATCTGTAGAATAGCACAGATGTGGAATTGTTGGGGCCCAAGGGTTTGTGCATTTTTAAATTTCAAGATATTGTCATCCATTAACATAAATATACATAAGACACATGAAAAGACAAATGGGAAAAAACCTCAATGTGTTAAGTTGTGCCAAAAGTGGGCAGTGTAAGTGTGCAAAACAAACACTTGGTGATGTGTGTGTGCGCGCGCTCGTGTGTGTGCGCGCGCGCGCACACACACACACACACACAAAGACATTTTTGAAGCTTCTTGTTTCTCAGAGAGGTTTTATTTATAGGCCGCGCCTCATTGTGAATGTGAAAAGGAGAAAGCCCAGGCCCTCCGTGCACCTTTCATGTGTAAATCAGCCCGGGCCGGGAGCACCGGGGTCACCGGGAGGAGGATTTCACTCTTAATTACTCCTGGAGAAAGCGGGCGGGAGCGGGGCCCGGGCGCTGCAGACTCCACCCTCGTCCGAGGGAGGCCTCGCCGGGAGTCCCGCGCCTGCCCGGCCGGGGCCCCTCGCTCCGCGGGCTGGGGAGCGCCTGCCCGCCCGGGCCGGGGCCGGGCGCTTCCTGGGCCTGGCCTTGATTTCTGCTGACCCCCGGCCAAGGCCGAGGCGCAGGTGCCTCCGGGGAGCAGGGCCCCGAGTGGGTTTCTTTGACGCCAAGACGTTTGGACGTGGAAAGAGGGCAAACAGCTTTGGCAGAGTAGGAGGTAGGGAGCGATGGTCTGCGAAAGGGCCAGGGGAGGCCTTACATTTTAAAAAAAAAAAAAAATTTTTTTCCCCCCAAAGGTCTTTTATTCATTCTCTCTTTTCCCGTGTAAAAATAGCATGCTCTAAAAAAAAAGTCTGGAAGTATTCTCACCGGGCCCTGAATGTTGCTTACCTCAGGGAACGAATCTGGAGATGAGGAGGACATGATGAACATGTTCTTGTAACACATTTCTTTATTTTGGGCTTGTTACGACGACTGTGTGTTGCCTTTCGTAATTAAAAAAGATACTTTTCATAATATCTGTGATACAGTTTTCTGATGAGGAAAGAAATTCAGAATCAGTGTAAAACACTGAGAAAGTGAAGTGTAAAAACCACCTCTGATCGCACCCAAAGAAAGTCACCTTTAATATTTAAGTATAAGGCCTTTGATGATTTATTTCTACTCCAGGCTTTTCGGTTTTATTTCTGTGTGTTTGTTTTGCACACTTACACTGCCCACTTTTGGCACAACTTAACACATTGAGTTTTTTCCCATTTGTCTTTTCATGTGTCTTATGTATATTTATGTTAATGGATGACAATATCTTGAAATTTAAAAATACACAAACCCTTGGGCCCCAACAATTCCACATCTGTGCTATTCTACAGATATATTCACAGGGGTGGGAAAAGGTAAATAGTATAAACAAATATGTTCATTGTAGCAGTGTTTATAAAAGCATAAGCTAGCAACAAGGTTGATGTTCACCATCAACCTTGATGGTCATCGATAGGGGATTAATTAAATAAATTATCATGTGACATTAGAGTAGAATGTTTTGTAGTCATTATAAGAGAATACCATACATGTAAAGATAGCCCCCAAATTTATACTGCATTGAATAACAAAGCAAGTTTCAGAATAATTTATGTATCAGAATATGTTTATAATAGGGGCGCCTGGGTGGCTCAGTCATTAAGCATCTGCCTTCGGCTCAGGTTGTGGTCCCAGGGTCCTGGGATCGAGCCCTACATCTGGCTCCCTGCTCTGCGGGAAGCCTGCTTCTCCCTCTCCCACTCTCCCTGCTTGTGTTCCCTCTCTGTCTGTCAAATAAATAAATAAAATCTTTTTAAAAATATATATTTATAATATACATATTCAGGATAATAATATATATGATCTATATATAAATGGATGATCATACCTAAGTGTATATGCACAGAAAATTTAAAATCTCCTGGAAGAACACACATGAATCTGGTAACAGTTACTTTTGGGGAAGGAGACTAAGGGGTAAAGAGGGGTCAAGAACTTTTACTTTTCACCTTACACTTTTTTTTTAAGATTTTATTTATTTATTTGACAGAGAGAGACAGCGAGAGAGGGAACACAAGCAGGGGGAGTGGGAGAGGGAGAAGCAGACTCCCCGCCGAGCAGGGAGCCCAACACGGGGCTCCATCCTAGGACACTTAACGACTGAGCCACCCAGGCGCCCTTTCACCTTACACTTCTGTGTACTGATTGAATTTTTCTCTTAATGTAAGCATACATTCATAATTTTTTAAAAAACTAATAAAAATGTAGCCTAGCTATATATAATTCTAATATATGTTTATTAAGGAAAATACGATTTTCATTGAATAAACACAAAGTTCATTTAAAAAAACACAACACTGATTAAAGAAAATACAATCCCCTATACTGTCCAAAAACAAGCACTGTTAACATTTTGGTTTATTTCCTTCTAGTTTTATTTCTAAATATATTTTGTTAACGTTAAAAAATATACTAATGGGAAAATATACACAAACGATGCATTTGTACAAAAGTTAGAAAATAAATACCACTCAAACCCTGCTATTCAGAAATAACCACTATTTATATTTTCGTGTATAAACTTTGAATGCTTCCCTGCAACCTTTTCTTTGGGGAGTTGATTTTGTTTTTGCTTTTTTTTTTTTACACCATTCCGTCTATATATGTAAATTTGTGTTTTCCTTTTATTCATTCGTGTATTTTTATGTACTTTTCCATGTTAATGTAAATGATTCACAAATATAATTTTGATAGTCACAAAATATCCCAGCCATAAACAAAAAGTCCTTCACTCAAACATTCCCCTTTTAATGATCACTAGTTGTTTCCAAGTTTTTGTGATTATAAACAACTCAGAGGAACACTATAGTTACATCTTTTCCTCCACGTCAAATGATGTCCTCACATCTCAGCAGTAGAGTTAGTAGGCTAAAGGGTATGTCTATTTTTCAGGCTCTCTCTTTTTTTAAGATTTTATTTTTACGTAATCTCTACACCCAATATGGGGCTCGAACCCACAACCCTGAGATCAAGAGTCGTGTGCTCGGGGCGCCTGGGTGGCTCAGTCATTAGGCGTCTGCCTTCGGCTCAGGTCATGATCCCAGGGTCCTGGGATCGAGCCCCGCATCGAACCCCATATCGAACCCCATATCGAGCCCCGCATCCGGCTCCCTGCTCAGCGGGAAGCCTGCTTCTCCCTCTTTCCACTCCCCCTGCTTGTGTTCCCTCTCTCGCTGTCTCTCTCTCTCTCTCTCTCTGTCAAATAAATAAATAAAATCTTAAAAAAAAAAAGAGTCGTGTGCTCTATGGGCTGAGCCAGTCAAGCACTCCTATTTTTCAGGCTCTTAACAAGCATTGTCCAATTGTTTCTTGAGTGTATGACAGAGACAGTCTAGAGGGGGAGAAAAGATGGGAAGGGGAGGGTTCAGCTGGGCAAGATTGGGTCAGAACACCTGGAATTTGTATTTCTCTGCCTAAAAGGTGGGTGGTCTCATCATCCCCACTTTACAGATGAAGAAACTGAGGCTTAAAGACAGAACTGTACTTCCCAAGGTCACGTAGATGGTAAGTGGCGTGGTTGAAATTTGAACCAAGCAATCGGATTCCTTTTGCATGAATTTATAGACGGGTCACACTCTCATTTCATAGATAGAAAAACTGAAGCAAAAAAGGGGATGTGAGCTGCCCAGAGAAGTAGCCTAGCTCAGATTGCTGGACTTTTTCCCACTATGCTCCATTGTCTGCTCACAGGGCGTTAATCCAGGGAGTCGGGACTGAAGGCACTCCAAAATTCTGTCTTAGAAAATCTTCCTGTGGGGCTTCTGGGTTCCAACAAAACTCAGAGTCTCAGAACCACAGCTTTAGCTGTGTGTCTCCCCTCCAGGGCTGGGTGCTGCCTATCCATCATTAAAAAAAAAAAAAAAGGAAAAGAAAAAAAAAAGGAAATAGCAGTTAAGCACCCACATGCCCAGGCAGGGAGGAAATCGGGCAGCCCCAATGCATGTTCAGCCATGGCCATTCCGTGGTTAGGAGTATGAAGTAGTAAGATGAACAGAAAAGAGATGAGTGAAGAGGAGAAGGAAAATGCCCAAAGAAGGAGTGCATTTGCGAGAAGACTGAAAAAAGAGACAGTGAAGAAGGAAATGATGTCTGGAAGAAGTGAATTGGAACCAGGTAAGCAAGAACTCAATACCCTAGTCTGAGTTCCCACTTCAAAGAATTGTAGGGAGTCTGGCCTGGAAGTTCCAGCCACTGGATTTTACAGATGAGGCCTCTGTGGCAGAGAGAGAGAGAGAGAGAGAGAGAGAGAGAGAGAGACTCTCTGCAGGCCACAGAGCCGGCAAGCCTGGGATTCCCCCATTGCCTCTGACATTACCTTCTGTCATATTGTCCCATCACCTCTTGGCTGGAGGTCAGAGTCCCAGGAGGTGAAGATCTAGATCTGTCTTCCTTGCTCAGGGCTGGGCTATGCTCCCTGCTCACGTGGATCCAGATGCTCTGATGCCAAGGATGGAGAGGCAACTAGTGAGATGGAAAATTCCAGGAAGACCAGGACAGTAGGCATCCATCCATCCATGCATCCATCCATCCATCTGTCCATCCATCTATCCATCCATCCATCCATTCATTCATGCATTCATGTATCCATTGATTTGTCTATTCATTTGTCAGTCCTTCTCTTCATCTATCTGTCTACCCTTCTGTCCATCCACGGGACATCCATGGATATCCATCATCTATGTTAACACTAACCAGTAGCCACAGGAACATCCTGGTTAAGACTGAATTCTGGAACCAGACTCTCTGAATCCTGGCTCCCCCACATACAAACTCTGTGACATTAGGCAAATTACCTAGCCTCTATGTGTCTTGGTTTCCTCATCTATAAAGTGCAGATAACAATATCATATCAGGGGCGCCTGGGTGGCTCAGTTGTTAAGCGGCTCAGGTCATGGTCCCAGGGTCCTGGGATCGAGCCCCACATCGGGCTCCCTGCTCTGCGGGAAGCCTGCTTCTCCCTCTCCCACTCCCCCTGCTTGTGTTCCCTCTCTCGCTGTGTCTCTCCCTGTCAAATAAATAAAATATTAAAAAATATATCATATCAACCTCATAGGGTTGTTGTAAGTGTTAAATGAGTCAATCCACTTAAAGGACTTAGAACTGGTTCAAAACACCGTTTATTACTATTCAAGGATGCGCTAAATGGGATCCTGAGTTTGAATAAAATGCAGCGGAACACAGAGGTAAAAGCGAACAGTTTGGTTTGAGGGCCAACTCAGGGGAAGTTGAGGTTCCTGTTCCTTGGTTCACTGTTTTCAGGGTCCTCGTTTGGAGTCCAGTGATGAGAGGAGGGGAGAGGGGACCTCCTCGGCTGCGGCTTGCGGGGGCTGCATGGCAGACGCTGTGGTGCACTGCCCTGGTCCCCTCTTAGGACAGAGGCATGTATGTCCCTAGCTGCAGGAGGCGTAGGGCACTGATGGCTCGCAGGCGAGTCCGTCTCTGCAGCTTGCCCATAGGGGATACCCCCTTCTCAGGGCAGTTCATATCCTTGGACTGCTCAACACAGGTATAAATCCTCAGCCCCCTCATGTCAGCTCAGGGCAACTCTGATGGACCCTCTCAGCTTCAGAGCCTCCAGTGGGGTGGCTGAGGCCTCCATGGAGACTGAATCACCACCTCTACCTATTCCTGCTTCCTTCCCTGCCTTTCCACAGGTGTTGGCCCAAGAGCACCTCCTAATAAAGTTCTGCCTGCTAATCTCCATCTCTGAGTCTGCTTCTCGGGAACCTGACCTATTGGAGAAAGAACACAACATCATTTACAGGCTATTCACCAGGTGTAATATACACAAAATTCCTGACAACCTCTCAGGGAGTAGGTACTTTTTTTTTTTTTAAGATTTTATTTATTCCTTTGAGACACAGAAATAGAGAGAGAGTGCATGAGCAGGGAGAGAGGCAGAGGGAGAGGGAGAAGCAGGCCTCCCGCTGAGCCAGGGGCTCGATGTGGGGCTCGATGTGGGGCTCGATCCCAGGACTCCGGGATCATGACCTGAGCCGAAGGCAGATGCTTAACGACTGAGCCACCCAGGCGCCCCTCAGGGAATAGGTACTTTTTATTACTCCCATTTGCAGGTGGGGAAATTGAGGCACACAAAGGAGAGAGGATTTGCCTGAAGTCACACAGCTGGTATATGGCAGCACCAGGACTCAAACCCAGCAGTCAGGAGCTAGGGTGTATGCACTTGACCACTACACTACGCTTCCTAATGAGGTTCTGACCAAGCACGGGAATTCAGCACAGGGTGGGGAGGGTGTGAATGGGGGGGATGCATGTACTTGTGGGGTTGCACGTGCACACGTGTACCTGTATGTTCACTGTGAGTGTGATTGCATGGGTCCCTGCTCTGCTGGCATGAGGCGGACTGAGCAAGGCATGTGGGGATGTTATGTGCACATGGAGTCCCCCATTCAGGTTCCCACAGGATGCATCTCCCCGGTTTCCCCTCTTTCCTGTTGGGACACAGAAGGCATGAGTGTGGGCCTGGGGGGGGGGGGGCAGGGGGCGGGGCAGGCTTTGGATTCCAAAGCCAAATGGCCAATTCCTTATTCCCACCATGCCTCTCGAGATTAGGTGAAGTCTAAACCGTTGGAACATCAAGCTCTCTGTGGAGTAGAGCTGATAAGCGAGACAGGGAAGTCAGAGAAGGATGTGATTGGCATCAAAGGCAGCAACCCCAGCCTTTGGTCCTGCCTGGCCTCCAGTGAGGGTGGCTGGCTTCTTATACCTCAGCTGGGGCCATCTAGTAATGAGTGGGAGAAGGCTGTGGAGTGCAACTGTTGGGTTTGAATCCCAGCTTTGTCTTTTAGCTGTGTGACTTCAGCAACTCACCTCCTCTCTCTGATCCTCTTATATTATGATTTTGAACCCACACCAGGCAAGTAAAGGGCAAAGGAAAGTGCTTTTGTCAAGTAGCTATGTTATCCAGCCTTATTAAGCCAGCACTCTCATGCTCATTTTATTTATTTATTTATTAAAAGATTTTATTTATTTGAGAGAGAGAGAGAGAGAGAGCATGAGCAGAGGGAGGGGCAGAGGGAGAGGGAGAAGCAGACTTCCCGCTGAGCAGGGAGCCTGACCAGAGGCATGATCCCAGGACCCCGAGATCACGACCTGAGCCAAAGGCAGATGCTTAACCGACTGAGCCACCCAGGCGTCCCTCGTGCCCATTTTATAGATGACGAAACCAAGGCTTAGCAAATGAAGTAAAGTGCCCCAGGTCACACAGCCAACGAGTGACAAAACCAGATTTCAAATGTTGATCTCAGCCCAATTCCAGTGTTCCTCCTACCACACCACAGCTGCCTTCTTGTTTGGCCCAGAAGTCTCTGGGTTGTGACAACTTGTCCTATAAACTCTGTTCAACACAGATATCTTGCTGCCTACATGTTTTTCTCTCATGTTGCCTACTCACAAGAGAATATGCAGGGATTTGCAGGTGGTCAGGTTTTTTGAAAAAAAAAAGTAGACATTTCTCTTTGTGCAGAAAGAAATACAAGCGAGGCAGTTGAGACAGTCAGTGAGGAGCTCTGAGAGGAAAATGGGAGGTTCAAAAGGCAATTAATGCTTCGGTCTGAAACCGTAAACAGGTAGTTACCGGCTCTGACACCACCAGCTCACAGAAAAAGGGCAGACAGAAACAGCGCACCACAAGGAAGCCAGGGTAGACTACGCCCGGGGTGGAAATTAAATGTTTTCCTGAAAGCAGAAAGGAAAGCCATGGTTAAAGCCAAGCCATGACTCTAAGTCTGTGACTCCATGGCAGTATAAGTTTAGTGAGTTAAAGGCCCATAATTTGTACCTAGGTGTTGTGAATCTTAAAGTCTTACTCGACATTCTCTCTTGACCTAAGTTTGTAAAGCAAAAGTAATAATTAGAAGTGAGTCTTCAACACACACTGTCATTTTAATCATATATATATATACATATATATACACATATATATGTGTATATATATATGGAGAGAGAGAGAGGAAGGTGAGGAAGGTAGGCAAGGAGAGGGAGAGAGAATCATTGGCATATTTAGTTAGAACTTGTGGTTGTAAGCAACAGAGAACTCAAACAGATGCAAACAAAAAATAGTTAACAATTTTTTTAAAGATTTTTTTTATTCATTTGAGAGAGAGAGAGAGCACACAGGAGGAAGGGGAGGAGCAGAGGGAGAAGCAGACCTCCTCCTGAGCAGGGAGCCTGATGTGGGGCTCGATCCCAGGACCTGGAGATCATGACCTGGGCCAAAGGCAGATGCTCAACCGACTGAGTCACCCAGGTGCCCCCAAAATAGTTATCATTATTATTATTAGTGGCTCACAACAGGATCTAGGCATTCAAGGATTTCAGTTAGTGTCCTTGTCATGTCTTGGCTCTGCTTTCTTCTATGGCTTTGTTCTCAGGCACATAACCTCCTCCCCAGGGTGATAAGACGGCCCTCAGAAGGTCCAGGCTTGCTTTCTACTCCTGTTGGAAAAGAGATTGCCTGTCTCCAGCTAAAATCTCAGGGTGCCCTCTGATTGGCTGTCATGGGATCACATGCCCATCTTTCAACCTATCCTTTGGTCAGGCTGGATCACTGAGGCGAAATAAGTCCCATCCAAGGTACAGAGACTGATATTGGCAGAGAGAGTTCCCCAGGGAAATTGGGGTGCTTTTTCCAGTAGACAACACATGTTCACCATCTGGTAGTTCCTGCCTCTCTGTTAACCAAGCTTAAGAAGAGGCTGTCATCAGGAATAATAATAATAATTAATAATAATAATAATAATAATAATAGCTAGCTCTTATTGAGTATTCCCAATGTGCCAGGTATTATGCTAAATCCCTTCAGGCATTATCATATTCACTCTTCACATTATCATAGTTACTCCTCATATTTATTCCTTATCATCATCTAACTTCACCAATGAGCAAACTGATGCTTACAAGATTTTAGGAACTGGCCCAAGTTCATATGGATCGCAAGGAATGGAAACAGGCAGTCCTTTTCCCAATCCTGTGCTCTTACCTTCTCTGTGAACTACATTTAGAACTGGTCTGTCTCTCAGAATTGCTTCCAAAGGGCCACCTTGCAAAGGTGACCTGGTGTGGGATGGCAGGTAGCATCCTGATGCTCTCTTAGAGTCATTCCTGATTCTCAGAGGGCTTGTCCTGGAGCAGCGCCACGGACCTAGCGCCATAGAGACTGAGAGATTTGACAAGAGAAGTCCGATTCAAGGATCATTGTGGGTTTAAGAGCCTGGATTCCTTGGTACCCTTGTCTTCCCACCCACCAGGAGTGGTGGAAAAAGAATGTGCTGTGGAGGGGTTGTGTTAGGTTTGATCCCCTATTCTGCCACTAACCAGCTGTACGTGTCCTCGAACAAACTCCATTAACCTCTCTGAGCCTCAGTTTCCGAATCCAGAAAATGAGCATATATATGTATATATGCCTCAGGGGGCTGTGAGGATTACACTGCATACAAAGTGATGCTTGCTTGTCACCCCACTGGCGTCCCATGAAGTTAGTTCTCTCTGCATTATCCCTGCCCCACCCCCCAGAGATTTAGCAAGGGGCACAGCAAGGAGAGGAAGGAAAGCACCTTCCAACTCTCCTGGCCAGCCTGCTGGGCTCTCCTCTCCTCCTCCTCCTGGGTTTGAATCCCAGCTCAGTTGTCCTCTTCCCAGCTTTGTGACCTTGGGTAAGTCCCTGTCACCCCGTCACCCCCCTCAGCTGAAGAACACGCCTCCCTCGTGAAAACCCCCTCTGTAAATTTGCCTGGCACATGGCTTGTTTATTCTCTGAGTCTGAAACGGTGAAAGGGACAGAGCCGGGTGGTTTAGGCTGCTTTGTGCAGGGCCTGAGATGTCTGGTCAGCAGAGGGGCCCTCTCTACTCCACTTCCCATCTCCTGAATAATTCATGACAAACAAAATGGCTGGCCCAGACTTGGGCCCTCCCTCCTCCCCGGGCTGGGGAAGGGAGAAAAGTTTCTAATTACAGGTCAGCCGCCTGGCTCCCCCGGGCCCCTGGGCGCTGCACACAGGGGGTATTTATGGGAAGAGAGGGAGGGGAGGGGCTCTGTCCCAGCCCCTTTCCAGAAGGAACTCAACTTCTTTTGAAATTGCAGCCTGGGCCTCCTAAGGCCCAGGGATAGACTAAGGGGGAGGGGGAGGAGGGGGGAACTTAGAATCAGCAGAAAGAGAAAACCCTGCTGAGGGGTCAGAGTGATGTATCCAGAAAAATGGCAGGTCAAGGAGGGGCTCTGGGGAAGACCTGGCAAGGGAAACACACTTGCCCAAGTCCCATGGAGAATATGGCCAAGCTGAACTTCAAAAGGAGGACATCCTGACTCCAAAACCACAGCCTCTCAGCCGCCTTCCAGTGTCCTCACCTGTAAAATGAGGAGAAACACAGAACCTGCCTGACAGAGTGGTGGGGGAACTGCATGAGTAGATACATGTGAAGTGCTTCCCATACTGCCTGGCACATCAACTCAAAAAAAATATGCTACCTCCAATGGGAGGTCAGTAAAGGACAAGGGTGATAGAAAGAGAAGGTTCAGGGAGATCGTGAGAGGAAAGAAAAATCACTTGTCAGGGAGTTTGTATAGTGATTTAGAGCAAGGATCCCATATATTTTCAATTAAAAAACCCCAAAAAACAAAAACACTAAGGACCCCAGGACTAGGCTGCCTGTGTTCGGTCCTGACTCTGCCTCTTCATAGCTGTGTGATCTTGGGCAAGTTGCTGTACCTCTCTGAGCCCCTGGATTCACCATCTGTAATAAATGGTGATCACTGCCATTGGTGGAGAGTGGGTGGACAAAGTCCCATCCTCGTGGAGCTTACAGCTAATCAAGAGCCTTTCCCGAACGCCTGCTGTGTGCAGATCTGGAGCCTACGTCACAGACCTCACAGTCTACTAGAAAAGCCACACTAATCTAGAACATAGTACTGTGTGTCCACTGTGTACAGGTCCCGTGCACCCTGCAGACCTTCCCTCCCCTCAACTTCACAGCATTCACCCCCAATTTATATATGAAGAGGCTGAAGCTCAGAGGTCAAGAACAGAGAAGGGATGTGAAGCTAAGGTGGGGATCATTCGACAGCATGGATGAATCTCCAAACTGCATGTTAAGGGAAAAAAGCCAGACACGGAAGAGTATACATTGTATGATTTCATTTACATGAAATTCTAGAAAAATGCAAACTAACCTATGGTGACATAAAGCAGATCAGTGGTTGCCTGGGAACAGGGGGTGGGGGCTAGGGGGGAGGGCAGGCATTGACTGCAAAGGGGCACAGGGGAACTTTTTGGGGAGATGGAAATGTTTTACATTTGACAGTAATACTAGTTACATGGGTGTAATCATTTGTCAGTGCTCATTGAACTGGACACTGAAAATGGGTGCATTTCACTGCACGTAAATTCTATCTCAATGAATCTGATTTTTAAAAAAAGAAGAGGGGAAAACTGCACCAGACCTCAGAGCCCTGCAACCTTTCTTGTATTATTTGAGTGTCTGATTTCCAGTACATTTGGGGGCAGAAACTGTATCAGCTTCAGAGCCTAGCAAAATGTTCTCAAGCCCACTAGTTCAGATCAACAAATAGATCTTGGGCACCTTCCTTGTGCTGGGTGCTGAGGGCACAGAGCAATCAGCCTAGTGGGGAAAAAGAGAAGAAAATGGGCAAATAGGCACAATGCCCTGCAGTCTATGTTCTGATGGGGTAAGTGAGACATCAAGCGTGCGCCCGCTGGGCCGTAGTGATGGATACTGCACCAAGCCTGGTAGTGAGGATCCCAGGCTCTGGAATCTAATGCCTGTGTTCAAATCCCCACTCTGCTTCTTGACCCCCTTATTAACATAGCACACTTCAGGGGCGCCTGGGTGGCTCAGTCGTTAGGCGTCTGCCTCTGGCTCCTGTCAGGATCCCAGGGTCCTGGGATCGAGCCCCGCATCGGGCTCCCTGCTCCATGGGAAGCCTGCTTCTCCCTCTCCCACTCCCCCTGCTTGTGTTCCCTCTCTCGCTGTCTCTCTCTCTCTCTCTGTCAAATAAATAAAATCTTTAAAAAAACAAAAAACAGCACGCTTCAGTTTCCACCTCTGGAAAATGGGGAGCAAAGTAGCTTCAACCCAAAGGGCTGTATGAGAATGAAGGAAGACAGAGGACATCTCATGCTTGATACAGTGTGCGCCTGAAATGTCCAATAATTGTTAGCGGTTCCTATCATGAATGAAGAGTAGGGAGCTGGAGGGCATACAGAGAGGGGGACTCCCTACCCAACCTGCGGGTGGGAGAGGGGTCAGGGGTGTTTTCCCAGAGAGGTGATGCTTGAGGAGGAGTTGGCCAGCTTAAGTGGCCACAGGGGCAGGAGAGAGTGGGAACAGCTTGGAGCAAATGCTCAATAAATATTTGCTCAATAAACAAAAAATAAAATAAAATAAAGACTGTGCAAGTCCTGCCTGTAACCAGGGGGATAGGAAAGCCTGCCAGGGCAGACTGGGGGGTCTTCAGGAGGCTGGATCCGGGTGGCTGGCCCCACTGGCAGGCTCCAGACTTTTCTGGAATACAGGACCCTCCTTGGCGGGGCCCAACACCGCACCGTGCCCCGCCCAGTGCTCCAGAGGGGATGTGGACACCCCCAGACCTCAGACCTGGAGCCTGCGGGAGGGGGACCGGTGGGGTGGGTTGGCGAGGCGGGGGTCCTCCGGGCCCTTCTCCCCCTAGCGAGAATGGCCAAGTCCCTGCGAGGCGCCTCCTGCGCTCCCGTTGTCCGAGCCACAAAGGGCCCGGATCAATGGGAGGCGGGAGCGGCCGAGGGGCCTCCTCTTTGTGCGGCTGTCTCAGGCCTGTTTGCACCGCCGTCTCCGCGCCCCCATTGATCAGGCATGTGGAAAGATTCCGCCTCCCGGGCTCCCTTTGTGGCCGCGTTGCCAGGCTGCGCCCGGCGTGACTGCACCGCGCTGGGCGCTCCCGCCTGCGGTGGGCACCGGGCTTGCGAGACGGGGCGGGGTCCCGGGAAGGCCGGCTTGCCAGATTTAGCAAATACAAACACAGGACGCCCGATTAAATCCGAATTTCTGATAAACAACGAGTAAGAGCAAAAAAACAAAACAAAACAAAACAACAACAACAAAAAACCCAAACCCAAACACATTTATTTTAGTGTAAGTATGTCCCAAATATTGCATGGGACATACTTATACTAAAAAAGTATTTATTTGGGCAACCGTCTGGGGTCCCCTCCCTCTTTGGGAGCTTTGTACTCTATCATTCAATAAACTTTACTTATCGCTCAAAAAAAAGAAAAAAGAAAAAAGAAAAAAATAAGTATTTATTCGTCTGAAAATCAAATTTACCTAGGCGTCCTGTATGTTATCTGCACCTGTAGGAGGGGAAGCCGAATACGACGGCGCTGCCCAGCACTTAACGCTGGTACTTCTCCTCCCTTCAGTCGCTGGAATTTGTTTGCTGTTGCTTTTTGACCATATCGTCGTAACCTCTGAACTACGAGTTAGAGATGCTCTTCCTTTAAATGAAATTTTTTTTAATTTAAAAATTATTAACAGTGATTTCCTGATGCATAGGTTACATACATTAATTTGAACAAACATTAAGTGTATCTCCGGGTGTATTTTTTACCGCCGCAGACACCTCATGTGACTGCACCCAGATCAGGCTATAACGAATCCCATCACCCCAGAAGGTTCCCTTGAACTCATCCAGACCGTCCCCTGTTGGCAGCCACTATTCTGAGTTCCCTCACCATAGATTAATTTTAGTTGTTCTGGAACTTTATATAAGTGGAGTCATATAGTATGTGCTCTCTTGAGTCTGGCTTCTTTCACTCAACATTATGTTTGTGAGATTGGTCCTTGTCGTGGCTTGGATCTGTCGTGGCTTGGATCAGTGGCTTGTTCCCTTTTACTGCCAGCTGAGGAGTGTTCCATTGTATGGCTGTACCACGGTTGGTTCCGCCGTTCTCTCGTTGATGGATGTCTCAGCTGTTTCCAGTCTTTGGCTACTATGAATAAAGCTGCTATGATCAGACTTGTACTAGTCATTGTATGGACTTAAATATATTGAACCTAAGCAATACTATTTGTGAATTCATAGGCTTGGATGGTAGTTTCATTTTTTACCCCTGCACATTCAATATATGACTATTCCACATGTTTATGTGAGCATTTTCATTTATTTGTTTTTAAAGATTTTATTTATTTATTTATTTGAGAGAGAGCAAGAGAAAGCATAAGGGGGGGTTGGTGCAGAGGGAGAGGGAGAAGCAGACTCCCCACTGAGTAGGGAGCCTCACTCAGGGCTCCATCCCAGGACCCTGGGACCATGACCTGAGCCGAAGGCAGCTGCCAAAGCAACTGAGCCACCCAGGAGCCCTTATGTGAGCATTTTTATACCAACCAAGCTCACCTTCTGCATGGTCATTGGCCAATGCCGAACTGCAGAATAAAGGTTAAGAGAACAGACCGGCTCAGGGAGGATCCTATAGGTAAGTGAGTTAGCTCCTTTGAGCCTTGGTTTCTTCATCTGTGAAATGGGGCATCTGTGAAAATGCTAATTGCTTCACAGGACAGTTGAAAGGTAAAATGGGATAATGCCGTATAAAAGGGCTGAGCACAGGGCTGGCACGTAGTGGGTGGTCTACGTTAGAGCCCCTATCAAGCTCTGGATTGATGCCTGCCCTCATTCCATCCTCCTTTCCAATCCTTTGAGGCAGGTACTATGATTATCAACCCATTTTACAGATGAGGAAACCGAGGCTCTGGGAGGCAAAGTCACCTGCTCATGATGGCACTGTTAGCAAGAGACAAAGCCACCACCCAGTGTGTTTTCCAGAGCTGGGGAAACAAGGAGGACCCAGGAAGGATAAGGCTCAGTGCCTGGAAATGAGAGCTGGGTACCTTCTTCTTCCTGCCTCTGTATCCTCTAATAGCACCCAAGCTGAAGCCAAGCAGGTGGCTGTGGGGCCTGGTTTCTCTTTGGAGAATGGAGAGAGCTGGGTTGGACACTTCTAGGAGAGGCCAAGCCTCCCAGCCACCGGACAGGTGGGAGGACAAGCAGGGCGAGTCTGACGGGGTAGTGGGGGCGGGCAGAGGAAGCAGGAAGCAGGAGGAAAAGCCCAACCCTCTGGCAGAACGGCAGCCGCAGCCGCTGGGCAGAGCCCGGCATCAGCTACCTGCCATCTGAAGGGCACGGGAACTGCTGATCTCAGGCGATTAGCATAACAATCCCCGATCTAGCGTCCTCGGGGCCCAAAGCTGGGTCTGCACAATCCCATTTCAAGCCAGCTCTTTCTTTAGCTGGCTAATTATGGGGGTGGGGGGGTAAGTGGGAGGGGGGGGGGGGGGACACGATCTTCTTAAAGGGGCCCCTACACCCAAGGCCCAGGCTGGGGCTGGGAGCAGGGAAAGGTTCCCAACAATACCTTCAGCTCCGGCAAAGCGTGGGTGCCAGCACCCTGGGCCATAGGGAAAATGACTATCCTCACTAGGGATTTCAAAGGGCTTCCTGTTTCGACCCTTCGTGGCCCCATTAGTGCACAACTCTAGGCTATATCCTGTTCGAAGCGGTATCCTGGTGCTTGACACAGAGTAGGTTTTCAAATAAGTCACCAGCACAGAGCCTGCGGGTCCAGAACGCAAGACTCTACCTACTGATTTAATGAGGTCCCATGCTGGGTGCTAATGGAGAGCACTGAGAAAGCCTCACCTTTGCAGGGCTGTGAGGGTCTTCCTTCTGCCCATTCCTACCCCCAGGGTCCTGAACCCCCCTTGCCCCTCCAGCCTCCTGGCAACAGAAGTCAGAGAGTCACCTGGGGGGCGCCTGGGCGGCTCAGTTGTTAAGCGTCTGCCTTCGGCTCAGGTCATGATCCCGGGGTCCTGGGATCGAGCCCCGCATCAGGCTCCCTGTTCAGTGGGAAGCCTGCTTCTTTCTCCCTCTCCCACTCCCCCTGCTTGTGTTCCCTCTCCTGCTGTCTCTCTCTGTCAAATAAATAAATAAAATCTTAAAAAAAAAAAAAAGAGAGAGTCACCTGGGTTAGAATGGGCAGAGCACAGAGATAGAGCTGGGTTTGAATCCTAACTCTGCCGCTTATCACCTGTGTCCTCTTAGGCAAGTCTTAACCTCTGAGGCTCAGTTTTCTCATCCATAAAATGGGGACAACCAAAACTTGCTTCAAACTTTGTCCATAAGCGTGCACTAAAATACCACATGGGAGTGTCTGTCACATGGTTGGGGCTCAGAAAATGGGACTCTTTTCTCCGCCTTCCGTAGAAACATCCACTGAGTTACTGACTACTGATGTGGCTATTGTTTATCAGGTGCCTGTGATATGCCAGTCTGTGTTTAGTGCTTAAATTCTCTCCTCGATCCTTGAAACACCTCTGTGAGGTGAGTTCTACACTGTTTGAGGAAGAGGACATGAAGTCAGAGAGGCAAAGTAACTTGCCCAAGGCCACTCAGCTAGAAAGTTTCAAAAGGAGGCATGAGCCCAGCTGACGCTAAAAATAATGAATCTAGGGCTGGGAAGTGATGGCAGTTATTATGGTCACTACCCCTTTCCCACTCAGCCAGCCAGCCGGTCTCGGTTCTTTCGATCATGTACTGTGTGTTGAGCTTTGTGCCGAGATCTGAGGATAGAGCTGAGTGCAAGATAGACGTATTCGGTCATTCTGCTCTCCTGGAGTTGACCTGTGACAGCAATCAAGTAATTTCTGTGAGTGATAAGGGCCTTGAAGAGAGTAAAATGAGATGATGTGCTAGAGTCACGGGGGTCCAAGAAGGCTTCTCTTGAGGAAGTGCTACTTGAACTTTAGGGTAGCCATTGGAAGATGGGAGGGGGGCAGGAGAGCATACCTGAGCAGCAAGTGCAAAGACCCTGGGGCAGGGTGGGGCTTGAAGTGTCTAAGGCACTGAAAGGCAGCTCTGTGGTTGGAGCACCAGAAGAGAGGGTAAGTAAGAGTGGGGTGGAAGGAAACTGGGGAAGGAGGAAGGGCCCTAACCAGGCTGGGCTTATGGGACTCGGGAAGAAATGTGGATTCTCTTCCTTCCTCCCTCCCTCCGACACTTCCTTCCTTCCCTTCCTTCCCTTCCCTCTCAGCCTACTATTTTCCAGGCACTGGGCCAGGGGCTGAGGGCCTGTGAGTTTCTCCACCACTTCTCCCTCTCTCCCCATCTCCCCTTCTCTTCCTTCCCCCTCCTCTTCTGAACAGCTGCCCCACCCCCACTGGTCCAGCTCTTCCCCCTGCACCCCATCCCATCCCCTCCCCCTGACAATGAGAACGAACCCTGAGCCCAGCTCTCCATAGTATCGTCCCTTTAAGGAATCCCTAAATCCGGACACCCCTCTCCTCCCCCACCTGAGAACCAATTAGGGTTCCCGAATTCAAGTAGAGGCTTTTGTGTGTCACGTGTTTAGGGAACAAAGCCCTCTCCGGCAGGAATAAAAGCTTCTATTCAGGAGCCAGTTTGTTCTCATTCTAATCGTTTCCACTTCAGCCTAGCCTCCTTCGCGGGTTCCCAGGGTCGTCCAGCTCGGCCTCACCTTCCCGCCTCAGCACCCCGCATTAGAGCCCTACCCAAAGGCAGGTGGCCACAGACCCAGGGCTCAGCCCACCTTTTCTTCCTGAAAGATCATATGATGCCAGCCAGCTCTGAGCTGGGCCCTGTGCTTCCTCCTGTAGGTTCAATGCAGCAGAGGGGGTAGGGAACTTGCCTCAGGTCACACAGCTAGTAAGAGGGGAAGTCTAGACTCTCCAGCATTATGCTTCAGTACCCTCAGCTGGTCCTAGAGTAGCAGAGTGAGGGAGAAGAGAGCTGTCATTTTCACAAAGCCCCTGGGGCCGGGCACCTGCTGAATATTAGCGACTCCTCACAATGCCGTGGGAAGAAGCAACAATGGAGGTCAAAGTCACAGAGGAGTGTGTGGCCCAAGGGGAGTTGGAATTCAGGACTCTGAGGACGGAGACATGGGAGAGTATGGGACTTTCAGACAATGAAGCCATTAAGAAAAATGTATTGATATGGAATGGTCATTGATATATTGCCAGGAGAAAACAGGCAATATGCTGAGCGTAACATAATCCCATTTGTGTAAAAGAGAAAGGGAATATCTGCACATAAATACCCATATACACGTACTGCACATCTCTATATGTATATAGAAAACATTTGAAGAAGAATACATACTAAATTGTAGTATCTGTGTTCATTTCCTTTGGGGAGTACAAATGGGAAGTGGGACGGAGGTCATTTAGTACCATTCTGTGCTGTTTAAAAAAATATATTTTATGTATTCATTTGACAGAGAGACACAGCAAGAGAGGGAACACAAGCAGGGGGAGTGGGAGAGGGAGAAGCAGGTTTCCCCGCAGAGCAGGGACCCCGACACGGGGCTCGATCCCAGGACCCCGGGATCATGAGGAAGGCAGGCACTTAATGACTGAGCCACCCAGGCGCCCCTAAAAAAATATATTTTCTTATCATGATCATGTGTTTCTTTCATTATTTTTGTTTCACTGAGGTTAACTTAAGCATTTTAAAGTATACAATTCAGGGGTGCCTGGATAGCTCAGTGGGTTAAGCATCTGCCTTACGCTCAGGTCATGATCCCAGCACCCCCGGGTCCTGGGATTGAGCCCTGCATCAGGCTCCCTGCTCAGTGGGGAGCCTGCTTCTCCCTCTCCCTCTGCCACTCCCCCTGCTTGCGCTCTCTTTCTGTGTCAAATAAATAAATAAATAAAGTGTACAATTCAGTTGCATTTAGTACATTTACAATGTTATGCAACCATCACTTCTATCGAGTTCCAGAACATTTTCATCACCCCAAAGTCAAAGCCCATACCAATGAAGTAATCACCCCCTATTCCACTCTCCCCCAGCCCCTGACAACCACTGACCTGTTTTCTGTCTCTATGGATTTATCTGTTCTGGATATTTCATATAAATGGAATCATAAAATATGTGACCTTTTGTGTCCGGCTTTTTTCACTTAGAATAATGTTTTTGAGGTTCATCCGTGTTGTAGCCAGTGTCAGTACTTCATTCCTTTTTTTTTTTTAAGATTTTATTTATTTACTTGACACAGAGAGAGAGATAGCGAGAGCAGGAACACAAGCAGGGGGAGTGGGAGAGGGAGAAGCAGGCTTCCCGCGGAGCAGGGAGCCCGATGCGGGGGCTCAATCCCAAGACCCTGGGATCATGACCTGAGCTGAAGGCAGACGCTTAACGACTGAGCCACCCAGGTGCCCCCACTTCATTCCTTTTTATGGCTAAATTATATTCCATTGTATGGATATGTCACATTTCATTTATCCATTCATCACTTGATGGGCATTTGGGTAGTTTTTACCTTTTGGCTATTGTGAAGAGTGCTGCTAGGATCATTCATGTACAAGTTTTTGTTTGAATACCTGTTTTCAGTTCTTTCAGATATACGGTTAGTAGATGGGTCATGGATAATTCCATGTTTAATTTTTTGAGGATCCGTCTAAGTGTTTTCCAGAGCACCACACCATTTTACATACCCACCAGTAACGTACAGAAGGTTTCAACTTCACATTCTTGCCAATTCTTGTAATTTTTCTTGTTTATTTTTTTATTTTTTCAAGATTTTATTTATTTATTTAACAGAGAGAGCAAGAGATCACAAGGAGGGGGAACGGCAGAGGGAGAGGGAGAAGCAGACTCCCCACTGAGCGGGGAGCCTGATGTGGGCCTGGATCCCAGGACCCCTGGGATCATGACCTGAGCTAAAGGCAGATGCTTAACTGACTGAGCCACCCAGGAGCCCTTTAAGTTTTTTTTTTTTTTTTTTTTTTTAATTATAGCCATCCTAGTGGGTATGAAGTGGTATCTCACTGTGGCTTTGATTTGTGTTTCCCTTATGGTTAATGATGTTGAGCATCTTTTTTTTCATTCTTTCTATTTTTTAAAGATTTTATTTATTTATTTATTTTAAATATTTTATTTTTGGGGCGCCTGGGTGGCTCAGTCCTTAGGTGTCTGCCTTTGGCTCAGGTCGTGATCCCGGAGTCCTGGGATCGAGCCCTGCATCAGGCTCCCTACTCCGTGGGAAGACTGCTTCTCCCTCTCCCACTCCCCCTGCTTGTGTTCCCTCTCTCGCTGTATCTCTCTGTCAGATAAATAAATAAAATCTTTAAAAAAAAATTTATTTTATTTTTTTTAATGTAATATCTACCCCCCTGTGTGGGGCTTGAACTCACAACCCCTGAGGTCAAGAGTCCATGCTCTACTGACTGAGCCAGCCAGGTTCCCCATTATTTCTTTTTTTTTTTAATTGAAGAATAATTGACATACAATATTGTATTCATTTTAGGTGTACAACGCAGTGACTCAATATTTATATACATTACAAGATGGTCACCACAGTAAATCTTATTATCATCTGTCACCATACAGATTTGTTACAGGGGCGCCTGACTGGCCCAGTGAGTGGAGCACACGACTCTTAATCTCGGGGTTGTGAGCTCGAGCCCCACACTGGGTGTAGAGATTACTTAAAAATAAAATCTTATTTATTTATTTTAATGAGAAAGGGAGAGCATGAGCAGGAGGGCAGAGGGAGAAGGGGAGAGAATCTGAGGCAGACTCCCCACTGGGCGCAGAGCCTAACACAGGGCTTCATTCCAGGACACCAAGATCATGACCCTAGTGGAAACCAAGAGTTGGACGCCCAATCATCTGCGCCACCCAGATGCTCCTAAAAATAAAATCTTAAAAAAGAAAAAAACATGGGGCACCTCAGTGGCTCGGTCGGTTAAGCACGTCTGGATCTTGATTTGGGCTCAAGTCATGATCTCAGGGTCATGGAGCTCTGCATGGGGCTCCACGCTGGGCAGGGACTCTTGCTTGAGTTTCTCTTCCTCTCCCTCTGACCCTCCCCCCATGCACTGCTCTCTCTCTCTCTCTCTCTCTCATAAATAAATCTTTAAAAAAAACAGAATTGTGGGTGTCTGGGTGGCTCAGTTGGATGAGCGACTGCCTTCGGCTCAGGTCATGATCCTGGAATCCAGGGATCGAGTCCCGCATCGGGCTCCCTGCTCAACGAGGAGCCTGCTTCTCCCTCTAACCCTCCCCCCTCTCATGTATTCTCTCTCTGTCTCTCTCATTCTCGCTCTCTCAAATAAATAAATAAATCTTTTTAAAAAAATAAAAAAACAGAATTGTTACAATATTATCAACTATATTTCCTATGCTGTGCATTACATCCCATGTCTTATTTATTCTATAACTAGAAGATTGTACCTTTTAATCCCCTTCACCCATTTTGTCCATTCCCCCACCCTCCCTCCCCTCAGGCAACCATCAGTTTATTTGGGGCATCTTTTTATTTGGTCAGTAGTGTATCTTTTTTGGAGAAATATGCACCAACTCTTTTGCTCATTTTATTTATTTATCTTTTTAAGTTTATTTTATTTATCTATTTAAGTAATCCCTACACCCAATGTGGGGCTCAAACTCATGACCCCGAGATCAAGAGTTGCCCCTTTTTTGCTCATTTTATTTATTCTCATTTTTATTTTTTATTTTTAAAAGATTTTATTTATTTATTTGACAGAGAGAAACACAGCTAGAGAGGGAACACAAGCAGGGGGAGTGGGAGAGGGAGAAGCAGGCTTCCCGCTGAGCAGGGAGCCTGATGCAGGGCTCGATCCCAGGACCCTGGGGTCATGGCCCGAGCCGAAGGCAGACGCCTAACGACTGAGCCACCCAGGCGCCCCTTTTTTGCTCATTTTAAAATGGGTTGTTTGCCAGGGTGCCTGGGACACTCAGTCAGTAGAGTACACGACTGTTGTATTAAGTTCATGCCCCATGTTGGGCGTGGAGCCTACTTAAAAATTAATTAATTAAAATGGGTTGTTTGTCTTTTTATTATTGAGTTATTTTTTTAAAAGCTTTTATTTATTTATTTGACAGAGAGAGACACAGTTAGAGAAGGAACACAAGCAAGGGGAGTGGGAAAGGGAGAAGCAGGCTCCCCTGCGGAGCAGGGAACCTGATGAGGGGCTCCATCCCAGGACCCCGGGGTCATGACCCGAGCTGAAGGCAGACGCTTAACGACTGAGCCACCCAGGCGCCCCGCATATAAGGAACTCTTATAACTCAATAACAAGGGGAGCCTGGGTGGCTCAGTTGTTAAGCATCTGCCTTCGGCTCAGGTCATGATCCCGGGGTCCTGGGAGGCTCAGGTCATGATCCCGGGGTCCTGGGATCGAGCCCCGCGTCCAGCCCCGCGTCCAGCCCCGCGTCCAGCCCCGCGTCCAGCCCCGC